>NW_026940735.1:97500-197500 GCF_032062105.1 Saccostrea cuccullata | reverse complement strand
TTGTTTTTTGACAAAATCCTTTTGAAATTTTGAACATAGCCATGCATTAAGATATCCTACAATATGATATATAGCAATTTTCATGAAAACACGTGCATGCACGTGCGCTGCAATCTGATTGGCTTAAACTTTAAATAGCTATAACTCCCTTGGTTTTCAACCAAAGAGGATGGGATTTGGAACATAGATAGATATAATGGACTTCTACAAGAAAATATGGTCACCATGCACATGCATACACGTGCCTGTACGTACGCTGCAATCTGATTAGCTTAAACTTTAAAAAGCTATAACTCTCTTATTTTTCAAACGAACGTGGTGGGATTTAGAACATAGATAGATGTCATGGACTTCTACAAGTAGAAATGGTACCATGCTTATGTATGCACGTGCGTGCACGTGAAATGAGTAAAATCAAAAATACACTTAAATAAGCGTATTTTTTAATACTTTTGGATTAAATACTTTAATATTTAGTATATAAAAATATATAGATTGTGTAGACAAGCTGATATGATCATTACGCACATGCATTCACATGCGCACGCGTGCAATGCTAAAATTTGAATGAACTTGGTACACTTCTGGGTAAACATTGTCAAAGTCTCAAATGCAAAGAGTTTGTCTTATTTAATGAAGCTTACAGGGAATATGGCACCAAAAGGGAGTTGGGGAGCGTTTGGGGAACATCTGTAACGGTCCCCGTTACAATTAGTACTAGTTATTAAGGTCTTCCGTTTCAGACGGAAGACCTTATAGTGATTCTACTGTTTCTTTTTCTTTTTCTTATTTTTTTTTCCCTTTTCTATTTTTGACAATTTCTCATAGATGACTGGATAGATTCTCATGAAATTTTCAGGGATGATAGAGAGTCAAAATAACTTTAAAATGTAACTTTCATTTTGTTTTAATGCACTTCCGGTCGTCAGATATGTCCAATTTCCGCTTTTTTCAAAAAGATTTTGTCCTGGTCATATCTCAGAAACGGTTAGAGATGAAGACACCAAACTTATAGGAGTAATAGATCATGATTAGTAGGCATGTCCATTTGGGTTAAGATCGTCCGCCGTCGCTTCCGGTCGTCACAGGAAGTGATCAAAGAAATCGAAAATTTCAACTTTTCTTTAATGAAACTTTTTTTGCATCACATTATAGCATCTTATTTGTAGTTTCGAAATATATCAGTCCCACCGGAAACAAAAACGACAACTTCCGGTTATGAGAGAAAAACTGCATATTTTCAGTATTTTTCTTTCCCATAAATATTTTTTATAGATAAAGTATTTGTTATGATTTTTAAATATGTTATTCAGACTGAAAATGACTAAAGTAACGTCAAATATCTTTGTAAAATTCACTTCCGGTCGCGTGATTTCCTGTCCTCAAAATGAGAAGTTATCATAGCTAGATCTCGTAAACGGTTAGAGATTAAGACACCAAACTTAAATAAGTGGTAGATCATGATAAGTAGGCAAATTCAGTTGGAATAAGACCGTCAGCCGTCACTTCCGGTCGTCACAGGAAGTGATCTAAGAAATCAAAAATTTCAACTTTTCTTTAATGAAACTTTTTCTGCATCACATTATAGCATTTAATTTGTAGTTTCAAAATATATCAGTCTTACCGGAAACAACAACGACAGCTTCCGGTTATAAGAGAAAAACTACATGATTTGAGTATTTTTCTTTCCCATAAATACCTTTTATAGATAAAGTATTTGTAATGACCTTTAGATATGTTATGCAGACTGCAAACGTCTACAGTAATGTATAATATCTCAGTAAAATTCACTTCCGGTCGCATGATTTCCTGTCCTCAAAATCCGAATCCGATTCTCCGTTTTCCTTTTCTATAATTACAAACTGCCTTGCATCTCTCGCTCATGTTTCTCACATGCTCTTAAATAATTTATCGCCATTCATTTCAAACATAAAACAACTCAAATCGGATATTTTTCAAACATCTCTTTAATACATGTATAATGCACATATGATGCAGGTACACATGGGACATTTCACAACGTTTTCACTTACGCTTCTGTCTTGATGCGCAGATCAAATGCATGTTATTCATATTAATAGGTATATCATAATTTTAATCAGACCCTACCCCTTACATCTTAACTTGAAAACAATCTAATTCAAGCTCATATGTACACATAGGAGCGTGTTACAATATTTTTAACGTGCTCTCTTTGCGTGATCAATGAAATCGTGGTTATCCCCGAATCGACTACAAACAATCCAGGAAGTCTGTTTAGGGTAAAATTATACCAACTGCGAGCCCGATCTAAAATCCTAGTAGAGAAATGAGAATTTTGCTGTTTTGTTTTTTTTTATTATTTTCTTGCTTTTTTCCTACTTTTTTCAGCCCAAATGATATTGAAATGTTTAAAAAGGTGGAAAGGCCGATAATTGTTCACTGAACAATTAGTTTACTAGTTTTTTTTTATTTTTTGCATTTTTTCTATTATTTCTTTATTATATATCTGTCTTTTTTAAAATAGAAAAAAACATCCTGCATACAGATTAATAGAGGAGAACGGAAGACCTTCTTTGTTGCTGTAGCAACAAGAGTTTCTAGTTAAGGTCTTCCGTCTTCACGGAAGACCTTATAGTGATTCTATTGTTTCTTATTATTATTATTATTATTATTATTATTCTTTTTTTTTAGACAAAATTTTGTGCAGGCGAATTCTCGTAAACTATTCAGTGGATTTCATTGAAAATTTCAGGAATTGAAGGTCATTGCATGAATTTTATATAAAATTCCGTTTGTTGGAAAATGTCCAACTGGTGCCAAGTTATGGGCAATTTCCTGATTTTAAAATGCAATTTTGTCTTCGAGTGTTCTCGAAAACGGCTCAAGATATTAACTGGAGACTTGTTAGAGATGATAGACCATGAGTTATAGATGTGCAATTTTGCCTTCGTTTGCGTCGTCAGTACTTCCGGTCGCTACAGGAAGTGAATTCAAAATGTGCAGTTTTTCAACTTTTTTTGTTTTTCAATATTTTTCTTTGATATAATTAATGTTAATGGAGACCGTACTGGAAAGGCCTAATATATAATTTATTTTAGAATTGATCAATCCACACACTAGATATTCGCATTTAAAAATCTGAAGCGTGTCCAAGATGGCGGGGCGTCTCCGTGAACTCCGCCATTAAGCAAGTCGGGTTCTAGAAGGTCAGCTGAGCGTTTAGATGAACGAAACTTCTACCAAAAATATTTATGAAACGTAAAGGATTCTTTGTATTGCCACGTTGCAATTACGTTGCATTGAGTATAGTTTTAATATGAGGTTTCCTCAAACGTTTATTGAAATTGCTTTTGTTTGCATCTCAAAGTAGAATACAACATGACTACAAGTGGAAATACGACGACTTCAACCTTTGGTTTTTGCACCAGGGAAAACTTGTAAACAGGATACAAAATTCGTAGAAAATTTTACCGAATTCACTGCTTTAGTGTCATTTGGCCGTATACGATATTATATTTGTGATAAATATACTTTCTGACGCTTGAAATTCCGGTTATAAGAAAATACATTTCTAATTTTCATTGAATTTATCTCATCCATTCAATAGATCAAACATTTCAAAGGAATAGCGTTAAGAATTACTTGTGACGTTTGGCAAGAAATAATGTATCGTGACCCGACTTAAGTAGTAGACAAATGGCGACAATAGTGCAGAAATATATAACATTGGCATGCCTGTATATGGAGTTGCATGGAAAAAAAAAGTTGAATACATATCGAAAAAAGGAAAGAAAACAGTATCATCTGTTCATCAATAATAGAATATCTATCCTAACAATTACTGTTAAAACTCAAGTAACAAATTCCGATGTGATCATCTTGAGCAAAGTTTAGCAAGCTGACTGTCATTTTACAATTCCAAACTGAATTTTTAAAAAAATGTAATGTATATTGGAATCAAAGAGAAAACCAATCTCGCGATATTCGAATGTTAAATTTGAAGCGGATTCCCAAAGGTGTAATGGGTACCGCAATGGATTTTCACGCTGGCGACCCGGGTTCGACCCCCCTTGTGTCCGATTTTCAAAATCACTTTTTTCAGTTTGATTTTACGTTTTTTTTTTCTGAATCGGACGGAAGACCTCTCGTTGCTCGCAACGAGTTTCTTTTCTAGTTATGTCGCCCCGAACGAAGTCGGGGACGACATATTGATATTGTACGCATGTTTTTTTTATCCAGGCTGTTTCTCGGAGATGGCTGGGACAATCTTCCTGAAACTTTCCTCAAAGGACGATCACTGGTTGTAGTTGTGCAGTGAGGTCGTTCAGTTCCAATATGTCTACCGTTGCCATGGAAACCTGTCAAAAGCGACAAATTTTGTCCGAGAGTGTTCTCTCTGGTCCCTTAAACGTTCGTCATGAAACTTTTCTTATTTTAAGGATTAGTATCTGTAGTTCTGCAACTCGTATTTAAAATTTTCATATAATCGATTATTGCCATGGAAACCAGGTGAAAGTAAAAATTCTTTAATTTCGATTTTCTCAATAACTACACTGTACTCAGGCAATCGTTTTGAAACTTTCAATGTTTATTCCTTGCAATGTGTCAAAGTGATTTCTACTTTCAAAATAATTGTAATGAGTCGCTCACAGTTGCCATAGAAACGAAACAGAAAAAAAGATTCAGATGTACACATGTGTTCTCCAAGGTCTAGGTCAAAGGGTCAAAGTTCGTCGTATCCAATAAAAGTTCTTTTCACAAGGATTACATATTTGAAATACGAAAGCCCTAGTACTTACCGTTCAAACGTTATGGCTATTTACTATGTTCAAGACGACCCCCCCCCCCTTTTTTTGAAGCACACAGCCAAGTTGAATACACAGATATAACATATACAACTTACAAATAACTTTTTAAAATCTTCATTCATAAAATTCAGTTCCCGTCATGTGATATTTTGCCATCATTCATTCTCCTTCTGGTTTGTCTCTTGAATTTATAAATATTTTATTTTATCTATATAAAAAAAATAACGATTGTCAGCTGCATTTATTATCATTTCGCGTTTTCTTGTATATCTATCACTTGTATATTATTCATTTCATTAGATAGTGCAAGTATAAATTAAAAAATTGGTACGTCATTTCCATAGTTTTTATTCATTCATAAATTCTTTGATCCGCTCCTGATGGTTCGCAAAGCCTTGATCACCACTGTATACAAAACATTCATCTCGCCGAAAATGTTCATGATTCCGCTAAACTGAGAAAGTTCACACATGATTTATCATCTCATAACACACATCAGCTCTCTGCAATGCAGAAATGCTCGAATTGATGGTGGCATGTCAGATTCGTTTTTCGGTAGAACCTCTAAAATGAAAGTGAAAGAGGGAAATTTCAGAGTTCCCACTGGCGTTACAATACACAAAATAATTCGGCTGATCTTCTTCATAAATTACATTTCCCAAGCTTTTATGATAGGAAAGATACTGCCAATTAACAAGTATGAGGCTCAGTTCAGTACATCTGCCAGATTTCGTTTATGCAAGTCTGCAAATTGAGGAACTTGTAATTTTCCTGCACTACTTTCTTCTCCTACCGATTCTAAAAATAATGAGAGGGATGTACCGAATTAAGGTCTTCCGTTTCCAATGGAAAGGACTGATATAACTCAAAGGTTTTCAAACTTAGCTTATGGACTTTTGTTTTAGTGATGATAAAAATGAAAGTCTTGTCTAATACGGGGCGACATATGCTATTGCTTGCAATAGCAGACTTTCTAGTTATTATTATTTTTCTTCTTCCTGGGTACTTTTTTGTCCGGGAGTGATCTTGTAAACTATACATCCGACTTAGGTAAAACCTTTTTAGGGTCAGTAGGCATGTTATGTAGATTTGCGGAACGAAGGTCATTTTGCGCGCACGTGCTTGCAAGAGCGTGCACGTGCAACACGTGAAATGACCGATTTAATTCATATAGGCGTAAATTTTCACATTTTTGATGAAATGCTTTGAAACTCATAATATAAGGATATTTTTGTAGCATAGACAATATGACATTGTCAAAATAGCAAGAACTCACGCGCATGCACGTGCGCTTCGCTCTGATTGGCTGAAACTAAAGTCTCAATATCTTTCTTGTTCTTTGACGAAATCTTTTGAAATTTTGAACATTGCCATACATTATGATATCCTACAACATGATATATAGCAATTATCATGAAAACACGTGCATGCACGTGCGCTGCAATCTGATTGGCTGAAAGTTTAAATAGCTATAACTCCCTTGGTTTTCAACCAACTAGGATGGGATTTGGAACATAGATAAATATAATGAACTTCTACAAGAAGGTATGGTCACTATGCACATGCATACACATGCGTGTACGTGCGCTGCAATCTCATTGGCTGAAACTTTAAACAGCTAGAACTCCCTTGGTTTTCAACCAAATGGGGTGGGATTTAGAACATAGATAGATGTAATGGACCTCTACAAGAAGGTATGGTCACAATGCTGATGTATGCACGTGCGTGCACGTGAAATGAGTAAAATGAAAAATACACTTGAATGAGCGTATTTTTTTTAATACTTTTGGATTAAATACTTTAATATTGTGTAGACAAGATGATATGATCATTACGCGCATGCATTCACATGCGCACGCGTGCAATGCTCAAATTTGAATGAACTTGATACACTTTTGGGTAAACGTTTTAAAGTCTCAAATGCATAGATTTTGTCTTATTTAATGAGGCTTACAGGGAATATGACACCAAATGGACGTTGGGGAGCGTTTGGGGAACATCTGTTACGGTCCCCGTTACAATTAGCACTAGTTATGTTCCCCAAACGAAGTTGGGGAACATATTGTTTTTACTCTGTTTCTTATTATTATTATTTTTCTTCTTCTTCTTCTTCCTGGGTACTTTTTTGTCCGGGAATGATCTCGTAAACTATACATCCGACTTAGGTGAAATGTTTTTAGGGTCAGTAGACATGTTATGTAGATTTGCGGAACGAAGGTCATTTTGCGCGCACGTGCTTGCAAGAGCGTGCACGTGCAACATGTGAAATGACCGATTTAATTGATATAAGTGTAACTTGTTAAACTTTTGATGAAATGCTTTGAAACTTATAACATAAGGATATATGAGTAGCATAGACAATATGACATGGTCAAAATAGCAAGATCTCACGCGCATGCACGTGCGCTTTGCTCTGATTGGCTGAAACTAAAGTCTCAATATCTTTCTTGTTTTTTGACGAAATCCTTTGAAATTTTGAAAATAGCCATGCATTAGAATATTCTACAACATGATATATAGCAATTATCATGAAAACACGTGCATGCACGTGCGCTGCAATCTGATTGGCTTAAACTTTAAATAGCTATAACTCCTTTGATTTTCTACCAAACAGGATGGGATTTGGAACATAGATAGATATACTGGTCTTCTACAAGAAAATATGGTCACCATGCACATGTATACACGTGCATGTACGTGTGCTGCAATCTGATTGGCTGAAAATTTAAACAGCTATAACTCCCTTGGTTTTCAACCAAACGGGGTGGGATTTAGAACATAGATAGATACAAGAAGATATGGTCACCATGCTCATGTATGCACGTGCTTGCACGTGAAATGAGCACAATCAAAAAACACTTGAATGAGCCCACCTTTTTAATACTTTTGGATTAAGTACTTTAATATTTAGTATATTAAAGTATATAGATTGTGTAGACAAGATGATATGGTCATTACGCATATGCATTCACATGCGCACGCGTGCAATGCTAAAACTTGAATGAACATTGTACACTTCTGGGTAAACGTTGTTAAAGTCTCAAATGCATCGAGTTTGTCTTATTTAACGAAGCTTCCAGGGAATATGGAACCGAAAGGGAGTTGGGGAGCGTTTGGGGAACATCTGTAACGGTCCCCGTTACAATTAGCACTAGTTATTATTATTCTTCTTCTTCTTCCTGGGTACTTTTTTGTCCGGGAGTGATCTTGTAAACTGTTCATCCGATGTAGGTAAAACCTTTTTAGGGTCAGTAGAGATGTTATGTAGATTTGTGGAATCAAGGTCATTTTGCGCGCACGTGCTTGCAAGAGCGTGCGCGTGCAACACGTGAAATGACCAATATAATAGATATAGCCGTAACTTTTTTTATTTTTAGATGAAATGCTTTGAAACTCATAATTTTATTATTTATTAGTAGTATATACATGATGACATGGTCAAAATAGCAAGATCTCACGCGCATCCATGTGCGCTTTGCTCTGATTGGCTGAAACTAAAGTCTCTATATCTTTCTTGTTTTTCGACGAAATCCTATGAAATTTTGAACATAGCCATGCATTAATATATCCTACAACATGATATATAGCATTTGTCAAAAAATCACGTGCATGCACGTGCGCTGCAATCTGATTGGCTGAAATTTTAAATAGCTATAACTCCCTTGCTTTTCAACCAAACAGGATGGGATTTGGAACATAGATAGATATAATGAACTTCTACAAGAAGGTATGGTCGCCATGCACATGCATACACGTGCGTGTACTTGCACTGTAATCTGATTGGCTGAAACAGCTATAACTGCTTTGGTTTTCAACCAAATGGAGTGGGATTTAGAACATAGAGAGATGTAATGGACGTCTACAAGAAGATATGGACAACATGCTCATGTATGCACGTGCGTGCACGTGAAATGAGTTAAATAAAAAATACACTTGAATGAGCGTAGTTTTAAATACTTTTGGATTAAATACTTTAATATTTAGTACATTAAAATGTATAGATTGTGTAGACAAGATGATATGGTCATTACGCACATGCATTCACATGCGCACGCGTGCAATGCTAAAATTTGAATGAAGTTGGCATTGTTAAAGTCTCAATGCATGGATTTTATCCTATTTAATGAAGCTTACAGGGAATATATGGCACCAAAAGGGAGTTGGGGAGCGTTTGGGGAACATCTGTAACGGTCCCCGTTACAATTAGCACTAGTATTTTATGTGCTTTGTTCCCAATTTTTATTGAAATTTTGAATTTTTTGAAGTTTTTTTTCACTTTTCGTCTAAACATGTATTGAACATATAATTTTAAGCATCGTATACCGAAGTAATTGGAAATAATATTTTTGTCAGTAACTGCTCTCGTGGCTCCCTAAAGCTATTTTTAAATCAGGCCACTGCCTTTCCGTATATTCAATATGTAAAGAACGATAACTCTTCGCGGCCTATTATGTAAATACCTGCGGCGTCCAGTACATCTTTGTCAACCTTGTCAGGGGGGTGACACAAAATTCCCTCCACACCCACCACGCCCTCCAGCATCTCCTGCCGGGTAACAAAACGATCCTCCCTCATTGCCCGCACTGTGCAGAACTCCTCGATCATCTTCATCCCCGCGGGCGGGGGAACACGTGAAACGTACACTAGCGGCTTCGACATTTTCTCAGTGTTTGGAAAGTGTCGGACAGATCAGTTTCGTTATCTCGTTACCTGCCTCCCGATGAATGTCTGTCATGACCCATTTTATCAATACGTACGTTATTTCCTATATGGGCTTAATTTCTACGAAAGCCCTGAAGGGACACTCTTCCTATTTAATAAAATTCCCTTCAGAGCTTACGAAATCCGTGATCATTCACGGATTTCGTAAGCTCCGAAGGGAGTCAAGGTACTATACCAAAAGCAAAATTATTGTTGGCGTACTCAAGGAGACTTACTAAAATTGACTGCTCCTTTGTAGCATACCTATAATGACAATTAAATTTGAAAATGTAGCTATAAAATGAACAAATCCTTTGTCTTCGCATGCAACTTTTTGTATGTTTTATTAAAAATAAAATAATGTTAAAGGACTTTTTGTTGGCATTCCACCCAATTTTATTTTTCTTTGATGCAGTTTATTTGACGGACATATCTTGCTGGTCGATCCTTATCTACATTTTCTTTTTATTTATATATTTTTGACCACGTACGGGGAGGGGGGATTATTAATTCTCACAGATATTTTGTCTTTTTTGTGCAATTTCCGTGGACTTTTAAAAAGATCTGCAATATGTGTAAGATATGTATTATGATATATTCCTAGCATGACAAATATAAAAATCATTAAAGAAACTGGAAAAAGTCACTCTGTTGTTTGCATAAGCGAATGATACGACAAATAAATGTAAAGAATTAATTGTCCCCCCCCACTTTCGGTATATGGGATTCCGTTATTTATGGCTTATTTTATCAAATATAGACAACCTTACATCTGTCATTTAAAGAAATCACCAAAGTTATTGTTTTTAAATAAGGTCAAACATGAAATTCAAGGTCAAGGGTAAAAGAACATCTTGTTAAAGGTGGGGAGTGGTAAACCAACAAAAACAATAGGTCCGGGGACCAAATCGCTCACCTGAGCATTGGCTAGGAAAAAAGCAACAAATCAGTTTAGTATTGAAAAGTTTAAATGCATACGTGGTTCCAACATATCCCAAAAAGGGAGAGGGGAGTGATTTGAACAAAATTGAATCTACACCAAGATTATCTTTTAAAAAAGATAGGTGAGCTAGCGCCATAGCAATTTTTAAACACAGAACAGGGACGTAGCAACCGGGGGGAGTGATAAAGTTCAATTGGGGGGGGGTATTTTATAGACCATAAGTAAAGAAACGGAGGGGGGGGGAGGGGTTGATCCCCCCCCCCGCAACGGACTTTTTTTCCCAACAATACTTTTACTATTGAAAATGTTCATTGTAAGGCTGGTTGGCCCCCCCCCCCCACTTTATACTAAAGTAAAGTAATACGAAGGAAGGAAAAATAGTATTGTAAGCTTAAAAGATGGATATCGAAAGGAATTGGTAGTGAAAAAAGTTTGCTTCTACACCCCCTTTTTTTTTTTTTTTTTTTTTTTTGCTTGTCAACTTTTTCAGGTAAGTAAAAAAAAAATTTCAGTGGCTGGCCCCCCCCCCTTTCAAAATCGATGCTAAAATCCCGAAAAATTTGAAGTGTTACAAATATGTAGTTATCTTTAAAGTGTAAGCTACACAATAATACATGATACAACGAAACTGATATCGTACAATCTATCTATAGTAGTTTTCACAGGTTTCCCAGAATGCAAGACCGTGAAGCCGAGCATGCGTATTCAAGGAATTTGGACTAACGTAGTTGAGAGCGCTAGCAATGACTAAGGATGATTACATATTTTTTTAACTAACTGACTTCTTTGTTACAAGTTTGATTTTTATGCGCCCGAATTTTTTCCTGGCGTACATATTTTTTTTGTCCTGTCTGTCTGTTTGTCTGTTTTATTGTTTGTCTGTCTGTTTGTCTGTTTATCTGTTTGTCTGTCTGTTGTCAACTTTAACCTTCGCCATAACTTTTGAATCGTTCGAGATATAGACTTCATATTTGGAATGCATACTCCACTAACTAAACACTTTCAACTGACACCAAGAACAATGACCTTGTGACCTTGACTGTGACCTATATGCTAAAAATAGATATTTCGAACTTTTGCTATAACTTTTGAGCCATAGGAGGTAGAGACTTTATATTTGGTATGCTTACTTAACTAATTAAGTGCTTTCAAAGGACACCGAGGTCATTGACCTTGTGATTTTGACTGTAACCTATATGCTAAAAATAGCTTTTTCGAACATTGTTGCCACCGGACGCATAGTTTTTCAGAAACACATCTTGTTCATAATGTTATAGTAGCCACTGGCCCCACCCTAACCCTGGGGTCGTGATTTGAACAAACTTGAATCTAGACTATCTGAGGATGCTTCCATATAATTATATGACCCATCATGGCTTTGATGTTCTTGAGGAGAAAATTTTAAATTTTTCCTGCATATTTCTATGTAAAAAATTAATGTCCAGTGTGACCCAACCCTTATCCCAAGGGTCATAATTAAAAAAAAAATGAATCTACACCACTTGAGGATGCTTCCATATAAATATGACCAATCATAGCTTTGCAGGTTTTGTGAAGATTTTTTTTCCATATACTCCTCTGTTAGGTGTAAACTTTGATTTTCCATTGTGGCCCCACCTTACCCCGGGAGTCATGGTTTGAACAAACTTGAATCTACACCACCTGAGAATGCTTTCATATAAATATGACTATTCATGGCTTTGCTGTTCTTGAGGAAAAGATTTTTGAAGATTTTTTTTTATATATTACTAAGTAAAATTTTTATCGTCTATTGTGGCCCCACCCTACCCCCAGGGGTCAGGATTTGAACAAAATTGAATTTACTCCCACCTGAGGATGCTTCCATATAAATACATGTATGACCAATCATGGCTTTTCTGTTCTTGATAAGTAGATTTTTTGAAGATTTTTCCTATATTTTCCTATGTAAAACTTTGACCATCCATTGTAGTCCCACCCTACCCCCAGGGGGTCATGATTTGAACAAATTTAATTGAATCTACACTACATGACAATGATTTTACATGAGTTGCATCTTTCCTGGCCCAGTGGTTCTTGAGAAGAAGATTTTTAAAAGATGCCATTATTTTTTTTACTAATTCATAATTATCTCCCGTTAGAAGAGGGTGTGGCCCTTTGTTTGAATTGTAACGGGAGAGGAGAAAATGCAGCGGACCAGACCGGGATTCGAACCCGGGCCCCCTGAAACTCCGGTCAGGTGCTTACCAACTGAGCTATCTGGCCATCGGCGATCGAACGCGGCTGACCGCCACATTCCTCTCTCCTTAAAGGTCTTTGGCCCAACCCAGGGTCATCCCTGTCAGACCTCTCACCTGTCAATTCCAGGACATGGCACGGCACCAAATGTAACGGGAGATCAGAAAATGATCCCAGACCGGGATTCGAACCCGGGCCCCCTGAAACTCCGGTCAGGTGCTCTACCAACTGAGCTATCTGGCCACCGGTGATCGAACCCAGCTGACAAAATAAAGTTGAATCCCCTTCACCTAAGGATTCTTTGTGGCAAGTTGGGTTGAATAATTGGCCTATAGGTTCTTGAGAAGAAGATGATCAGAAAAGCTCACTTTCAAGAGCCTTTGGCTCCGGTAAGCTAAAAAGGTAAACCCCAATTTTAAATGCCTGTTATGTCTATCTCTGCCCCCCCCCCCAAAAAAAAAATGGGGAGGGGCTAGTCCCCCCCCCCCCCCCGGTTCCGACGCCTTTGAATTTTATATAGAGACCTAAATAACTAAATAAAATTTACGGAAACATCCGAGCGTCTGGTTGAACGAGACTATGCACCACGCGCTTCCACTTGAAGTAAAAAATCTCTTCATTATACTAACGTCACGGCTATTTGACGTCATAATGCCTTTGGCGTCATAATAGCCTTGATTATCGTGGATAGCGCAGTTTGGTCGCCAGGCAGTGCACAACAAAAATGGGTTTATTTCATAGTTGTATGAGAAAAAATAAAGTAGGCATCATCTCAGATGATGAGGAAGCAGCATACAAACAGATAGAGAAGGTGAACACCGAAGATGTGAAAGAGGAGGTTTACACTCCGACCCTCTTGGATGCCATGTTTTGTGTGACATCGAATCAGGTCTGTTGTGATACCACCAATAGTTCTAGTCCATATGATTGTACACCAGATAACACTAGATCAGATGTTTCTCAAGAGAGTGAGATGATGCAGCCCACCTACCAGTCGAGTGTTCCCAAACTACCTCCAATCAATGGGAACATCACGAGAATCTTGATTCTTCCAATTGATAACGAGGCCGCCTACCAAGAATGGAAAGGTAAAAAATGTGTATGCCTATATAGACTCCCTAATTACTTTTGATTATGAAATTCACTATGGCCGATATTAAACATATAGACATTTTTAAAATGCAGAAAAAACTCACAAAGCTCTTCGGGAGGAAGGTCTGTTGAAAGAAGGCAAATTGGCGGAAAGAAGAAGAAAACTGGTGGAGCGGGGTAAACTGAAAAACTAAGAAAGAGACAGACACACAGTGCAATGAACAACATGGAAATGAACAGTGTACAGACACCGTCTTTAAAATAACAATGACTTACTATTTATTCGTCTTTCCATGAATTTATTTGTTCATTTTTTATTTGAGAATACAAGGGACGTCTGAGCTCTTTTATCAGTTAATAGTAATTGCCGTATTACACTTCTAAATTATTTTTTTGTCCTTCGACCACATATTTGTATTGGAATTTTCCAGGATGTGGACCTTATAGACAAAACAGAGGATCATTTTCTGACCAAATTTACTTTTTCAAAATTATTTTTGGGTTTTCTTTTCTGGTAAGTGAGGAAGGTCACTTTGACGATTTGTCAGATCAAAATGACTTCCCAGCTTTCGGAACTTTGGCCTGCCAGGAACATCAGTCTATCATGTAAACAGAAGGAATGGATTACAATACCCTTACATTTAGTATAACATCTACATCCATTTAGTAAAGTTTCCTTGTACTTTACTGTTTTATTTATAAAACTTCCGAAATAATAAACATCATTTTCAGATTATCTTCTTTTTTGTCTGTCATCTTCGTTGTTGTTATCTTATTAATAAAATTGAACTTCTTCAAAATAAAAATAAAAATAACCCTGATATTGTGTGTTTTGTTATCTTTTTTTCTGTATATTACTATGTAAAACTTTGATCGTCTATTGTGACCCTACCCTAACCACAGGGGTCAGAATTTGAACAAAATTGAATTTACACCCACCTTAGGATGCTTCCATATAAATATGACCAATCATGGATTTTCTGTTCTTGGTAAAAAATTTTGAAGATTTTCCCTATATTTTCCTATGTAAAAATTTGATCATCCATTGTGGTCCCATCCTACACTCCTGGGGTCGTGATTTAAACAAAATTGAATCTACACTACCTAACGATGATTTTATATGAGTTTCATCTTTCCTAGTCCAGTGGTTCTTGAAAAGATTTTTGAAAGAAGCCATTATTTACCTCCCCTTAGAAGAAGGTGTGACCCTTTATTTGATACTTGAATTCCCTTCACCTAAGGATATACTTTGTGGTAAGTTTGGTTGAATAATTGGCCCAGAGGTTCTTGCATGAGAAGAAAATGATTGATTGTATATATTGTTTAATGTTCCTCCCGAGAATTTTTCACTCATATGAAGACGCCACCATTTGCCGATGGAGAGCTGCAAATGTTGTCCTATACTCGGCAATAAGGTCCTTTAAGCAGGGAGGGATCTTTTTCGTGCCAGCACCTACTGCGACACAGGACCTCGGTTTATACGGTCTCATTCGAAGGACCACACTGGGATTCGAACCCACGACGTAAGGATTGACTCCTTACTTCGCGACTCTTAGAGCAGACGCTCTAACCACTGCGTCGTCTGAGAAGAAGATGAAAATGTGAAAAGTTTATGACCACGACAATGGAAACTTTTGATCAGAAAAGGTCACAAAGGCTCATGTGAGCTAAAAAGATAAACCCAAATTTTCAATCCTATAGTAGGTCTATCTCTGCCCCCCCCAATGGGGAGGGGGCTACCCCACCCACCCCACTCCCCGATCCCACGCCTATGAATATTATATAGAGACTTAAATAACTCTGCTGGTCGGAGAGTGTCATCCGAGCGTCTGATTGAACGAGACTATGCACCACGTGCTTGCACTTGAAGTAAAAAATCTCTTCATTACGAACGTCACAACTATTTGACGTCATAATGCTTTTTGCGTCGTAATGCCCTTGGCGTCATAATAGCCTTGATTATCGTGGATAGCGCAGTTTGGTCGCCAGGCAGTGCGCAACAAAAATGGGTTTATTTCATAGTTGTATGAGAAAAAATAAAGTAGGCATCATCTCAGACGAGGAGGAAGCAGCATACAAACAGATAGAGAAGGTGAACTCCGAAGATGTGAAAGAGGAGGTTTACACTCCGACCCTCTTGGATGCCATGTTTTCTGTGACACCGAATCAAGTCTATTGTGATACCACCAATAGCTCTAGTCCATCTGATTGTAGACCACACAGTCCAGATAACTCTAGATCAGATGTTTCTCAAGAGAGTGAGATGACGCAGCCCACCTACGTGTCGAGTGTTCCCAAACTACCACCAATCAATGGTAACATCACGAGAATCTTGATTCTTCCAATTGATAACGAGGCCGCCTACCAAGAATGGAAAGGTAAAAAATGTGTGTGCCTATATAGACTCCCTAATTACTTTTGATTATGAAATTCACTATGGCCGATATTAAACGTATAGACATTATTCCATTGCAGAAAAAACTCACAGAGCTCTTCGGGAAGAAGGTCTGCTGAAAGAAAACAAATTGGCGGAAAGAAGAAGAAAACTGATAGAGCGGGGCAAACTGAAAAACTAAGAAAGAGACAGATACACAATGCAGTGAGCAACGTGGAAGTGAACAATGTACAGAACCGCCTTTAAAATAACAATGACTTACTATTTATCTATCTTCATGCATCTCTTACTGATTTAATTATTCCATGAATTTATTTGTTCATTTTTTATTTGAGAATACAAGGGACGTCCGAGCTCTTTTATCAGTTAATAGTAATTGCCGTATATTACACTTCTAAATTATTTTTTTCTCCTTCGACCATATATTTGAATTGTTATTTTCCAGGACCTTATAGACAAAACAGAGGATCATTTTCTGACCAAATTTACTTTTTCAAAATTATTTTGGGGTTTTCTTTTCTGGTTAGTCAAGTGAGGAAGGTCACTTCAGATCAAAATGACTTATCAGCTTTCGGAATTAACTTTTAGCTTGCCATGAACATCAGTCTATTCCGTAAACAGAAAGAATGGATTAATAACCTTTTTAAATTTATAAAAGAATTATAATAATATCTACGTCCATTTACTAAAGTTTCCTTGTCTTCTATTGTTTTATTGATAAAATTTCCGAAATAATAAATATCGATATCAGATTATTTTCTTTCTTTCTTTCTTTCTTTTTTTTTTTGTCGTCTTCGTTGTTGCTGTCTCAATAAAATTGAACTTATTCAAAAATAATTTTAAAAAATCTTTACTTTGGTTTATAAACCAAACATGACAAAAGCACCCTTTGGGCAAGTGGATTTGTATAGAATTCCATATTCGACAGCGCTAACCGCTTTCTGTCCACTGCTTACTGCTACTGGTAAAAGATGATATTATGTGTTCTTTTATCTTTTTATCTTTAATACACATGCTTAGTTAAATAATTATGATGGAAAGGATATTACAATAATTACAAAACATTGGTGGGTTCTGGAATTTTTAAAAGGTGAAGGCGGGAAAGGAATCAACCGTGAAGAGGAAAGAGTATTTCTCCTTGATTACAATTAAAACATTAAATCCCATTTCTTTGTAGCAATTAAGTAACTCAATAGATTTCTTGACGGAAGAGAGATCAAAGGTTTATATAAAGTCTGTAAACATTTTTTTGGGGGGGGCTTTTATAGGATCTGGGGTATAACATTTGTTGTTGTACCGGTATGTATTTAAACTATAGATACTTAAGAAAAATCATGATAAAAGACATTAACTCTCTAATGCAAAAAAAAAAAAAAAAAAAAAAAAAAAAAAAAAAACCAACAGTTTATCCTATGCAAGGAAGGAAATTCAATGCCCGGGTGTATTTTGTGCATTAATTATGTTTTTTTCTAGGTGTGTCTGAATACCCTCATTAAAGTAAAAATAAAAATTCGCTGAAATTAGCACTTTTTTTAAAAAAATGAAATATTTTCTGTATGTAAAAAGAGTACTCTTTTAATATGTCATTTTTTAAAACGAGGTAATTTCATCGAATTGTTATTTTTATTTTAATGAGGGTATTCAGACACACCAAAAACACAAAATACACAAAATACACCATCCTGAAACCAAGCGCCTATAGGGGAAGGGGGGCTTTTTAAGTATGACCTGGCTGGGATTTATTTTTATGTATGTGACAGACGGACCGACTGATAAACAGACAGATTGACCGACGAAAGAGATTTAAAATGTCCCCTCGCTCTGAGCCCTTTGCGAAAGCGGGGGACAACAAAATATGAACCACCGAACATGTGGGTATTAAATTATGCCCCTTCGATTGACTCTCCAACGAAGAAGACAAAAAGAGACGAGCGGGAAAGATCGTGGTTGACTGTGACACTGTTAAAGAATAAACCATGAAAAAACTTATACAGAGAGGGTAACGCGTCAATATAAGATGGCATTTAGCCTAGGAGGTGGGACAACGCCGTTTGGTGCAACAAGTACTACGTCATCAGCACCATCTTTTGGGTTCGGGGGGTCAACTCAGCCGTCAGGTATGGACTCTTAGTAATTTTTGTGTATTGTGCGTACAAAAATTTTATGCGCCATACTCATACAACTTGTCAGTTTTTTTTTCTAAATACGCAAATTCTAATTGTTTAACCAATTGGATTTTATTAGATATTGTCGTATGCGAGACAGATATGTATTTGTTTACTCGCTTATGGAATTTCCCCTTGCTATAAATAGTTGCATGCATTTTATGAAAAGTACATTTGCCTTGTTGCAGTAATAACATATGCAGTTTTAAACATGCATGCATGTTCATATAATTTTAAAAGAATATGTAAATGGACTAATATATTAGGGAAAGCCTGCAATAAGTTAGTTAATTTGACAGTGAGAATACATTGCATATAACATGTACATGTAATTCTTGATGGCTTGAACTTCGATCTCTCGAAGTTCTTGATCTCTCGAAGTGAGTCTGCGGTCCCGAAATTTTTCCCCCATTATAACTAAGCAAATTTACTCTTGATTTCTTGAACTCTTGAATCTTGATCTCCCGAAACCCTTGATCCCTTGAAGTCAGAATGGAGTCCCGCTGTGCATATTCTATTGAAATTTACCCTCGATACCTCGAAATGGCTATGTGTATACAAGTTACATAATTAGCAACTCTACCTGGACATTTAATGGCCCTAGACAGAAGATGCGGGTCTCGTGAAACGGGGTGTTTATTCAGGTGACACTTACACTGCAAGGACATTGAAAGTGATAATTGATTTATAATTAATCTTATGTTGTCTATATGCTATTAAAATAATTATCATCAACTTTATCACGAGAATTTAGAAATGTAGTGTCACTGAGAATTGTAAGTTCAGATTACAAGACGAAACACTTAATAAATTTAATTTTTATTTCGAATCGGTGTCAAAGTTTAATGAAATATGAAAATTCAGAAACGGCCTCACTGTCAATATGACGACTTTTGTTGGACAAATACGTACAAAATTTCGTTCAGTGCACATGTTTGGAAAAGTCACAATGCTATGTACCACGCGACACTGGTAAAATGTCGTTTTCATATAACGAATGCGTTGTATAATGTCGGCATGATAAAGAATAAATAAATATACATGAACTGACGATGTATATTCTTTGCTTTACTCGGTTTAATAAATATTCATCTAAAATATGAAAACATATCGTTAGTTTACAAAAACCATGTGTAAAATGTTAGGACTGCATGAAAATCATTACATCCAATAAGACTAATTTTAAAACCTGTCAAACAAACCCCGAAAATCCAGACTCTTGAAAACTCGAACTCTTGATCTCTTGAAGTTTTTCCTCGGTCCCGCGCACTTCGAGGTATCGAGAGTTCAGTCTTCACCAAATCCTGGGAAGCCCGGGACCTGGTAAAATTGGAAGCGCGCGGGCATGTGGAAATTGCACACTTACAAGCCCAAACGGCATGTAAATTCTGTGGCCTAAGCATCGTATTATCAAATTAAAGAATACCAATAACATTAAATATACTTAAAAGTAGGGATGTCAACGAGTACCCGGTTAACCGGGTACTCGATCGAACGTCCGAGTATCGAATACTAAAATCGGTACTCGGTTACTCGGATCTATGGTTTTTAATATTTCTAAGCTTATTTATTAATGCATTAAACAATCTGTTTTAAAACGTAATACTCATTGCACTTGTACATATAATTAGGGTTTCCTACTCCTCTAAATGACCGTTATCGCCTGTGGCAGTGTTTATACAGTAATTATCGTGACCAAGCACCTGTTACCTCGCTTTTCTCACCTTCGGCTGTCTTCTACCCTTATTTTTTGATTTGCTTTATTTATTTGTTTTCACGGAACATCGTTTAAAGTCTGTTATGATTAAATAAATTGGATAATTTTATCAATTCTCCGAGAAGCCGTGAATTCTCGGGAAAAGAAACAGATGATATTACACGCGCGATTGTTGATATACTTGTGTTTGATTACATGCCAATACATGTACAAATGGTTGAAGGCAAAGGCTTTTAAAAAACTGATGTCCATCGATGCACCAAACTACAAAATACCGTCCCACAATATTATAAAATCTAGGATAGAAAAGTATACGAAAATCGTAAATCCGCTCTGTTAGGAGAACTTAGTCAAGTTCAAGTCAAACAGTACGACTGATACCTGGACGTCAAACGCAACAAAGAGTTACATTACAATTACGGAGTAGATTATTTTTTTAAAACACAAACACTGTGAACCACTTACGATTTTATTTCTTGTGTTTATCTGATAAATATAATATTGAACTTAAAAAATGTTGTATTAAATTTCGTCGGGCACGAAGTGCTCATCATTGTTACACCAGAAATACATTTACGGGTAAACCTCCTATCAGATGCATGTGGCTTTATTACTACAAGAGTTTACAATATTTACATTCATCAATTTACTTCTTCATATTTATTTACACTTTTACCGAGTACCCGGGTACTCGATCGGAAAAACGTCCGAGTAACCGAGTATTAAAAATTGTCCGATTTGACATCCCTACTTAAAAGTCTTTGATTTTTCATCTAGAGAAAATTTTAGCGACAGTTCATTCTACCATGTTTTCCAAGGAACTTTTGCAAAGGAGCCATAAAAAATGTACAGATTGAAAACAATATTAAGGGCGAGACAATGGATTGATAGAAATAGATTTCGAATCATTTCCTTGGCGTGAAAAAGCAAATAAGAATAAAATTACTTGATAAAATTCTGGGCATGTAAATATTTGTTCAGGCTAGTGAAATTAGTGGTTACAGGTGACCGAAGGGCATGTACTTAAAAAAAAATTTGGGGAAGACTGAGAGTTACCTGTATAATAAATAAATTCCAGCTTATTAAAACAATATGACAACTATAACAATAATACACAAAAGATAATATAGATTTTTTCCATTTTTGAAAAAAAAATTTTGTTATAAACTAAAATGCAACTTGTTTGTTGTTACCCGACAGGAGGGTTTGGTACACAAGCGAAAACAACAGCAGCCACTGGTTTTTCTTTCGGTACTCCTGCTGCTACATCAACGACCGGATTCTCCTTTGGTGGTACCCCTGCTACCAGTGCATCTACAGGATTCTCTTTTGGTGGAGCACCGGCATCAACTGCATCTACAGGTTTCTCATTTGGAGGCGCGGGCACAAGCACAGGCACATCTGCTTTTGGAGGAGCCACAGGATTTCCTGTATGTGATTGTCTAATTCAAAAAAAATATCGCTTGATTTGCTCATGTCTTTGCTGATTTTTTTTTAATACAACTTTTGTGAAATTATTTTTTAAAAGGCCTGTTTCCATTACAAATGATTTCTTGTAAACCTAAATGTTATGATAATTATATTTTTTTTTATGTTCAGAGTTTTGGAGGAGGACTTGGGGGAACAGGCACCACTACTACAGGTCAAAGTTCATTTGGATTTGGACTTGGAAGTAGGTCATGTAACTTTTTAAAACAGAAAATTATCATGTTTTAAATTCTTAAACTCTAATCATAAAATATTTGAATTGATTTGTGATTAAGTAAATATAGTGTGGATTTTTCTTTGATCAGTATCAGAGGTCGCATTTGTTTGATTTATCATACTTCCTATATTTGGATACAGTCCACTAATTGTTTTCCCATAGGCGACAATGTTAACGTTTCTTCTCATAGCAATGTCCCGAATTTTTGTTCAGAAGTGAGTGACCCCTCAAATCAAAGCACATCAACTTGTCTTACCTTGGTTAAAATCTCGAGGTGGCATGTCAGATTCGTTTTCTGGCAAAATGCATCTGTCTGCGGGAACCCCTAAAAATGAAAGTGAAAGTAGGGGAATTTCAGAGTTCTCCCTGGCGTTATAATACACAAAATAATTCGGCTGATCTTCTTGATTAATTACATTTGCCAAGCTTTTTTGGTAGGAAAGATACTCCTTATCAACAAGTGTGAGGCTCAGTTCAGTACATCTGCACAATTTTTTTTATGCAAGTCTGCAAATTAAGGAACTTGTAATTTTTTCTGCACTATATCTACTTTCTTCACTTGCCGATTCTAAAAATAATTATTGGGATGTACCCATTTATTGTCTGTCATTATGAATAATTCTCTTGTTTGATGTATCAGTGATCAACCTTGAAGATATTTTTGTCTGCTCCTATAAAAGGATCAAAGATTGCCAAAATTATGTACATATTATACAGTTTAAAAGCATGAAATGCTCATGAAAATTATTGCCTTAGAATGAAACAAAAATGAAATGTCCACACAGCAGTTGTAAAACAATTGTTCATATGCACACAATCATGTAGGCTGGAAATAAAAAATAGATACTAGCTGAAAAGATTGGGTAAGGGGTATATATATGGTTTATATATTATTTTGTGATATTGTTTTATATCTTGATTCTGTTGGAATTGTCGAAATCATTATTTTTATTTCCAATTAAACACTTGCAGCACAGCAGACAAATCCCCTTCAAGTACAACAGCAGCCAACTTCAAACTTGGAAAATATTGCAACAGCAGTAACTCTGCCACAGATTTACGGAGATGAAAGGGATGCCATTATAGCTAAATGGAACCAGCTACAGGCAGCCTGGGGCACAGGAAAGGGGGTATACAGTCAACAAGGAAGTGTGGAATTCACCCCGGATAACCCCTATTGCAGATTCAAAGTAAGGCTAATCACATATATTAAGAAGACACAAAGAGGAAACTAGAGTAGGGGTTAAATGTACTTACAGTATTTTATCTGTTGATCACAGTACCTTAGAAACTGAGTTTGAGAATATACAGGTATTGTCATGTCTCTCTGTCTTCATATACATTAGGGATGTCTATCTATGTACATAAAATGCATTATTTTATATGGATATATGTCAGTTTTTTGTCACACTTCTCTATATCCCTGTCTGTGTCTGAACTAGAACAATGACCATAATGTGATGTAATCCAGAATAAAGAAATTACTGGTAATTAAAATGTAAAATATTACTGAGTTTTAAGTTTTGATTACCAGAAAAAAATGGTTGCATTTAATTAGAAGACATGGCTTAGCAGGGCTTGTCAATGAAAATGTACTAGTGACTAGTTCCTCCATGGTTTTGTTAGTGTTATTCACTGATGTTATTCAACAATTGTTTGGCAAGATATTTCAGCAACACTTCTTTTTATATAAATTTAAGAATTCTACTGTGATTTTCATAGTGTACTCAACAGCACATTGTTCCCAGCTAACGGACATTTCTTCTTCCTCCATTAAAGATTTCCACAATAAGTACCGTAGTTGCAATACCAAGTATCAACTCAAGTGTTGCCAGTAATGTGAATTTGTTTCAGGCCATTTAATTGCATATGAAATTGGATTTTACTTTTGTTGACAATATTTTTTTGTTTTTAAGGCTGTGGGATACAATCGTTTGCCTAAAACAAAGAATGAGGATGGACTGGTGTCTTTGTTTATAAGGAAGCCTGAAGCTGAGGTGAGGGCAAACCAGCAGCAGATCGTGGACACGCTGTTTGGAATCTTCGGCAGTAAACCACAGCTCTCTGTTTGTGTGGAGGGCATTAAGAAACTCCCGGACAACATGTAAGCAAGGCTAATATATGAGGATACATGTATTTTCAGAAAAAAATTCATTGTTTTACTCAGTTATCTTTTCTGAATAGAGTTTTAAAGCATATTTTGTTTTCTTGAAGGTAAAGATTTAAATGTGTTAAATTTCTCTATTGAAAGAAATAATTTAATACCATTTTCATTTTTCAAATATAATGCTTTTACTAACATCTCTTTTACGTAATGATAAATAAACATTATTTCACATGGGAACATATTCAATGATACATGTAAGACCTTACTGAAACACTGATCAACCCTCAGCTTGTGAAATGCAGACATCGGATGCAATGAAAATTAGTTACAGCGAGATAAAAATTAATAACCCAAACCATCTTTTATTCCCAGGGTCCACTATTATTTGAAAACATTTTTCATGTAAGAGATATAAAATAGCTAAATTACAAGATGAAAAAAATCCTTGATTGTTATATTTTACTTCCAGGACGGAGTTTGCTATTTATATTCTGGAGAGGCCCGCCACGGGTCCAGCCAGGAGAATTCCGGCCAATGAGACCTGTAGCTTCCTCAATAATCAGGTCACCCAGCTCAAGAGTAAACTGGTGGTGGAGAACGTCGTACCAAAGATGGGGTTCACGGAGCAGGCCCTGAAGGAATACCTGGACACTCCTCCCGCAGGTATGTACATTGTGAATAGGAATTTAATACTGATTTTGGAAAAGCTATCACTGAAAAGCTGCATGTACTCTTTAAACTTTAAATCAAATTTCTTGAATACTGAACATTTAGAATTGATTATATTAATAAATCTCTACTTAATATTTGAAATATTTCTTCTATAGAAGGGATCTTGTCATGCTAACCATCAGTAGTTAAATGATTTTTGTTGAGATGATATTTAGGGCCCCGCAAGGATTTGCGGGTGCCCTATAGTAATCACTCTGTCTGTCCGTCTGTCCGTCTGTCCCTCTTCCGTCCACAAATTTTCTGTTTTTTTCTAATAACTTTTTTTATGGTTGCCCGATCAAGTTCAAATTTGGTCTGGTAGTTCAATAGGCAGAAATACATATTTTGATGCCAAGTTTGGTTCTCAATGTCTTCTGGTTTGGAGCTAGGGTGGTGGGGTAGATTCCTTAACTATGCATAAGAATGAATGGGCAACTTTTTTTTATGGTTGCTCAATCAAGTACAAATTTGGTATGGTAGTTCAGTAGGCAGAAATACATATTTTGATGCTAAGTTTGGTTCTCTGCGTCCCCTGGTTTGGAGCTGGGGTGGTGGGGTAGATTCCTTAACTTTAGAATGCATTGGCAAAGAGAGATAACTGCTGAAGATGTTCCCATTGTAAAATGAATGCTGGCTATGAGTCCGTAGGGATTAATTAGCTTTCCTCCTGAAGAAAATCCAGAGCATTATCTTTATCTGTCACATTGAGATGAATTAAATTACCACCTCTGTCTGCAAATGAAGTTTGTTTTGAAGTTAAGTCAATTTGGAATGCTATGAACACTGTGAAATGTGGATTTAGATATAAATTTTTATAATTTATTTTTGTTTAATAGTTATAATTTCATTGAATTCTAAAAACAAGAAATAGATTAAAGAAGATTTTTTGATTTACTTTTTTCACTTTACGTTAATTAATTTTTAAGGTAGTTTTATAAAAGCCCCATTCTATCATTAATACTGAAAAATTTCTTATTGTAACTTTAGAAGAAAATGATGAGAGAGGTACAATTAATCCTTTGGGATCAATTATCTAGCCTGCTGCAGAAACTTTAGTAGGCTTTTCTTTATCTTTAAGATTAATGAAAACCTTTGTCTGCAACTGCTGTTTATTGAAGTTAAGGTCAAGCCTTCATGATATTTTCATTCATTGAAGGCTGGCATTCTATATAACACATGCTTCATAATTGTTTAATACATTCAATGTTAAGTTGTTCTTTGCTGCCTAATGTAAATACAAGGATATTATTTTCAGATTTTTGAATATTCAGGAATTATCTTGAAATTTTAAGAATACAGTTGCTGTTGCTTATTCTTCGTACATTTTTTAATCATTCTGTAAGCTGCACCCTTTTAATTCTACCCCATGGCGGGGCCCTTGCTGACTGGTCAGTTTTCTAGTTTGATCAGAGAATATGTTAAAAACATTCTCTGAAATATTTGAAACTTTAAGTGTTAATTTACTAAGTGGGACAGTGTACAACATCCAGAATAGACATATTTTCTTATAAATCTATTTTGACTGATAGGAATCCATCCATTTCTGTGGGAACAGGCCAAGCTAGACAACCCAGATCCAGAAAATTTGATTCCAGTTCCTATGATTGGGTTTAAAACCCTACATCAAAGATTGAAGCACCAGGAACAACAGACACAGGCTCATCAACAGAGACTGGATGTAAGGCATTGTAACATACTATATTGACTACTCTTTACAACGCTTCACCATAAGTTACAGAATGATGATTTTTAGCTCACTTGAGCCTTCGCTTTTCTGATCACATTTTGTCCATCGTCCATCTGTCTGTCTGTCCGTCCGTCTAGCTGTCCGTCCGTCTGTAAACTTTTCACATTTTCGACCTCTTCTCAAGAACCACTGGGCCAATTTTGACCAAATTTGGTACAAAGCATTCTTGGGTGAAGGGGAATTTAAATTGTTAAAATGAAGGGCCAAGAGATAATCAAGAAAATATGAAAATAGGGTGGGGTCATTAAAAAATCTTCTCCTCAAGAACCACTGGGCCAGGAAAGCTGAAACTTATGTGGAAGCATCCTGGGGGTAGTGTAGATTTCAAATTGTCTAAATTATGATCAGTGGGGTAGGGTGGGGTCATAATATGTATTACAAGGGGGAAATCTGGTAAAGAACAGAATGGTCAAAGCTTCTCAGGTGAGCGATGTGGCCCATGGGCCTCTTGTTTTCACGGTCTTATGATTTTCTTAGTTTTTTCTCACAGAATGAATTCTATTTTAAATGCAGTTTAGTGCAGTGATAATTATGATAAAAGTTTGTCTCTCAAAAGTTGCCTCATGATATTTTGTATTTTGAATGAAAAAGTTATGATACTTGATGCATGTGAAGAAAGTGCAATACTCTTTATTACACATTTTTTTTTTTTTATTCATTGTAATCATAGAACAAATTCTTTCAGTACATAGCTGAATTAAGGATTAATGTGAATTGACTGATTTTAATGATAAAAGAAAGTGCATGTGTAAAACTCATCTGATTTAGTTCTTTTCTTGTGGATCCACATTAATCCCAATTAATCAAATGTAAATTCTGTAATGTATGTACATGTAAATGCATATTGAATGGATATTTTTTCCTCATGCTTCAAAGCTGGTGACTTGATTTGTAATACTTCCTGGTGTATTTTCTGTTTCTGACTCGGAATGGATAACATTTATATGTTTATTTTTCTTTATTAAAGATAATTGCTGAGGACTTGGAATCCTTACAGCAGAAACAGGTGAACATGCTGGCAAAGTTAGAGGAGTACAAGAGGAAACACATCCAGCTAAGTCACCGATTATTACAGGTAAGTAAAGTTATGGATTAATTTTTACTGGTAAAGTAATGTTTCAGATGGGTATTACAGGTAAAATAAAATTACAAGTGATTATAGAAGGTGAAATAATGTTACAGGTTGGCTTTACAGGTATATAAAGTTATAGGTGATAGTTACAGGTAAAATTGATTATGGGTGATTATCACAGGTAAAATAAAGCTACATGTGAGTATTACAGGTAAAATAAAGTAAGAAGTGATAGTTACAGGCAAAATAAAGTTACAGGTGATAATTACAGGTAAAATAAAGTTTTAGGTGACTATTACAGGTTAGATATAGTTAAAGGTGCTTATAATGTAAAATAATGTCACAGGTGATTATTACAAGACGAGTAATTAAAGTAATGTAACAGGTGATGATTATGGATAAAATAATGTAATAGGTAAAACACCAAAAATTTATGGTTAATGTAAATGGAATATTACAAGATAAGAAATGAGGAGGCTTACATTGATATGGGTGGAATACAGATTCTTCCTTGTATTGTTCTTTATAAGAATTTTGTGTAGTAAAACCAGTTGGTGCCAGCATAAATATTTTTGTGAACAAACCTTAAGACCTTCAAACTGCAACATGAGATTAAGAGGCTTGGTTTTCAGTTTGCACAAAATTGACAATTTTATGATAGTATCAATATTTGCAGGGTTCGAAATTAAGTTTTTTAGCACTAGTCCGCGCGGACTAGTGACTTCTAGCTTCCACTAGTCCGCAAACTATTCCACTAGTCCGCCCACTAGTATGTAAAAAGAATAACACAAATCTTAAATTTTTATCAATTTATTCAATGAAATATGTACCCACACATCAGTTGGAAGCATGTGGTGAAAGAAAGAGGGTTTTCAACTTTCAGAAATCTCCACATGGTCATGTCTTTGTCTATTCAGATCACAATGTAAAAACGCTTTATCGCAGTTGCATTTCTTGTTTACTTTCAAACGTCTGAGAGACTCGGAAATAAAATTAATAGTATGTGAACCGATTCAAGACTTATATCCGGATTTGCACTAGTCAGTGCGGACTAGTACCTTACAAAGTCTGCTAGTCCGACACAATTTTTACTTGTCTCGGACTTAAGGACATGAGTTAATTTCGAACCCTGATTTGAAATACATATACCTACATGTACAAGTGTACTTTTAATTGCCAAAGCAAAGCTTAAGGTCATAAGAAAAAAAATGTTTTCCCCCAACAATTGTTACCGCTGTCTATTGTCCTATAAGAACACCTTTTTCTCGTTATTATGTAGATGCATGCATTATGCTGTAAAGTAAATATTTTCAGACCAAAAAATTTAATTAACAGGTGGTTGTAAAACAAGAGATTTCAAGAAAAATGGGATATTCCATTCAACCAGAAGAAGAGCAGTTACGTGTGCAGCTGGAGAAAATTCAACTGGAACTCAACCATCCTACACAGTTTAAGGTACAACTGTTTTTAAATAAAGATGAATTTATATTATCCCCCCATCAAAGAAGGAAGGGCATATTGCTTTGCTGCTGTCAGTCTTTCTGTCTGTGTGTCGGTCCACCAACAGTTTTCATTCATTTTCTTTGCAGAGGTTGCACATACTGTTATGAACTTTGGTATATAAATTTATCATAAGAATATCTAGCTTGATTTGTGTTTTGGGTACAATTCAGCAATTTTTGACAGAGTCATGTCCCTTGGGCTTAGAAACATTTCAATTATTTGGGTGAGAGGGGCATAAGTGTTTTACAAACATCTCTTGTTTAAAATGATAGTCAGTTTTTGAATGGGGTAACCTGTATCAATTTACTGGTATTTTAATGATAATTTCATCATTGATCTTTACAGGGTAGGTTGAATGAACTAATGTCCCAGATTCGAATGCAGAATCACTTAGCAGCAACAAGAGCCGACGTCAGCTACCAAATGGACCCAGGTCTACAACAGGAAATCAAACAGGTTGGTTTACTTCCTCATATTTATACTGTCAGGAACAGGTCCATTAACATCTTCGTGATTTGTGAAACGATATGGAGTCAGATCAGCTCACTATACCATTCTGTGGACTATCATTGACTTAACAGTTTATTCTCTATTTATTGGTGCAACTGTAATACATGTAGTACAATCAAACCAATATCTTGAACTCTTTGGGCCCAAGAGAGAGCTTCAATATACATGTATCTGAACAATTGAAATAATCAAAGTAATATTCCTAAAGAATAGAGGGTTGGGACTTTCAAATGTTTTGAACGTAAGCATGGTATTCAAGATATTTATGTTCAATGTACAGAAGTACAACTTTACTAAGTTCCAAACAGAGGGTGGTAACAATGTTGGGCTCAATATTGGTTGAATTCTTGGATTAATGATACTGTTAAATGAATGTGTCATTTCTGTTACAAGTGTATATAGGAGAGTAAAATATATCGATTTCTTCTGAATTTTTTTTCAGCTTTTAAAACAACAACAGGATGGTCTGAAGCATCTTGTGGACATTATTAAAGAAGATGCTCAGGATGTTCAATTAATGGAGCAGAACTTGGAAGCATCCTCATTCAGTCAGCGATGACATTTACAGGAATGTGCATAAATAACTTCTTTTACTTGTGTATCATAGCATCCTAGTTTTTCCAAAGGGCTGATTAAAAACTTGCTTTAGTGCTATAGTAACGACTGATTGAAAAACTTGTTTTATTCCTATACAAAAACAGAGAAGTTGATTCAAGGGATTCATAATGTTGATTATGATGTCCACAGAGACAAATTATTCCATCATTTAAAAGAGAGTGATGAAATATTGATACACTGAAGCTAGCTTATAATTTTTACATTAATGAATCATATTTGTTGTTGACATACATTATGTACAGACTGCCTCAGCCTGTTTGGTTATTTGATATAATAAATCAAATCTCCACAAAATATTTGATTATTTGCTGATTATAGTACAGTCATATAATTCATGTAATTTTTTATGTAGGATAAATGTGTATGCTTTAAAGTTTTGTAAGTAAAATGACTATTTTATTTAATGACCAATATCTGCCCCAAACTTTGATGGACAAATCTATAATAATGTTCTAAATTAATATGACATCAATATGCTATATTTGACATTATAAAAAAGTGTTTTGATTGAAAGCTCTGCCATCAAAAGTCTGCCCCTGATAGATATTTTTATATCATGTAGAATTACAAAATAAATGAAATTCTTCACTCAAAATTGAAAAAAAAATCTTGTCCTCTTTCTTTAAAATTTGAGAAAATCCAAATATTTTGTGGTATTGCTGAAACAATAACATTACTGTTAATCTACTTCCAAAGTGTAATACAAGTTTTGTTAATGCCTCATATTTCTCATAATATATACATTTTTGTTCATTTTTAAAGACTTTCCTAATTTGGAATTTATAGGGCATAGCATATAAAGATCTTTCAGATAATGGGACAATTCTCTAAAGTGAGAAAGGCTATGGACAAGAAATCATGAAATCGCAAGAATACAAGTTTCCTTCAAAGTAAGCATTTATGTTTGTGTAAAAAGTTTTCTCCATAAGAAATTGCTCAAACTCCTGTATGACTAATTAAAGAAGTCATTTGTAGTCATAAGTATTTTCTTGAAAGAGTCTAGGGATATGAATTAATTGTATAACAACTGAATTTAAATTGGATTCTTTATTATGGGATTAATATATCAGAGACTTGTAAAGTGCACTACAAAATTTTTTTCTTTGATTCCACCTTATTCCTATGTACAATACATGTACTTTAGCGTCAGTCATTTGCCACGCTTAGTAAATGTCCGGAAAATGAAGAAAATCCCAGTCCAGCAAGCACTTGATTGGCTGGTAGGAGACAGTAGACCTTTTGACCCCGGTTAACCCTGATGATGAAGCTGTTGGAAGATCCCATTTCGTGTACTTGTTGTGGGGAGGGTTTCTGATTGGTTGCTGGCATGAAGGGACTCATGGGGGGGTTTTGGTCGCCTTTTTTCTCCCCTTCTCCAATCCTGCCGTCAGCCCATACAGAGACCACTCTTTCGCTGTTGAACTGAATGAAAAAAAAAATACTCAGAATTGTTAACCTATTTCTTAAAAATGAGGTTTTTCCAGGCTTTATTTTACGATTTTGAAATACGCGCCAGGAAAACCTGGCACGTAAAATTGTCAGAATCGTAATCTGCATGCCGATAAAATACTAAAATCGTAAAAGAGCCTGGGAATCGTCGGATATTTCAGACTACAGAGATGTATATACATGAACATGTTGATCCCTGGTTATAAGAAAAAAAATTACATGTCAATGATAGAAAGTTGTGCATTCATTGGATGTTTTTTTTTTTATGAATCACAAAATTTTGGTTGATGCGGTTTTTGTACAATGAATGTTACCATAACTCTGATTTCCGCCTGTTTGTGTACAATGGTATGGGCGTGGACGTTGAACTGATAGTATCCTGGGATCGGCGCCGTAAACACTCCCTTCTCCTCGTCATACCCCGACCCCACGTTACTGATCACATTGTCAAACTGTATTATCTAAAATTATAGAGATTAAAAAACACACCAGTGGCAGTGTATTCCTTGGATAGTGCTGTTATAGTTTTGTAATTTTTGCAAACTTCTAGTATATCAGTCTGATGGGAATTCCTTTGATTTACGCAACGAGTGTCCGCTTCCAAGCCTTGATCGTTCCTAAGACCATCTCAGTGTGAGTAAAAAGTGTTTTTTTTTTTTTTTTTTATGTCATTTTATTCGAAGCACACTCCGTTTGTGGTATTAAAAAATAACAAGTATTGAAAAATTGTTTTCTAGTAAAACGTATCATTTTCTGAGAGTGAAATATTACCAGATGAAAACTGACAATTGAAGGGCTTTTAAATTGCTTTTAAAACGACAAAACTGTGATCGATCGTCGATACCTCTACACGTGTATTATGCTGGCGACTCGGTGCTTTGGAAAATTATATTAAAGCTTTGTTCATAATATTTAATGCAATAAAGAATGATTCATGTATAAAAATAAAATACTCTAACTGAAACTAAAATCCATCTATTTCTAACACTTCCATTCAATTTGTTCCATGTGTGAATCTCTTTGTTCGCACGAACTTTTAAATATTTTATTTTCTTGCAACTATGAAGTTGGCTGTCTGTCTGGCACTGAAAAGAAAATTCTTGCATCTGACATTTTAATTCTCTCGTAAGTAAGATGAAATATTTTCAGATCTTATTTTACATGTTCTAAGGCATCAGATACTGTCACCATGTTACTCTAATAAGACTTTCAAAATTCCCAAGCGAACATCATTAGAGCGAAGATTTTGGGAACAATTGCAAAGGTGAAGAAAAATATCTAAATTTATTTTTCCCGAGCGAGAAAAAATATTTACTAGATGTACGTGTAAAATTGAAACTAAAGGCATGTAGCGCAAAATGAACAGATATGGTAGACTCTATGTTACCTTTATTACGAGTTTACTGGGATACTAGTATAATGTTTGGACATATGAATGGAAGTAACTATTGTTAATTGACAAAACATCGTCGATATAATTATCTGAAAGTCGAGTTGAAGGTCAGGGCAGTTTTCTCTTCTTCCCATGCTGAAGTTTTGAATTAATTCTCTTCATAACAACATGGAATCAAGTAAGCTAAGAAAAGAGCCCAATTAATACCCATCGGAATTCCAAGAGTTAGTCGGAAGAAATGGTCTCTGATGACTATGTAAATTTGTCAGTGAGAATCTCCAGCATACTTTAAACCTCTAAGTAATTAAAAAGATTCTGTCAGTTACAGTGCATTTGATATAATTAATAAATTAAATGAACTGGTGACCTGTACAGGGTCTTTTTCTTGTCGATTCCATGTGAAAAAGGGGACGATTAATGAACTGTGATCGATCTCAAAGAAATACACATTCAGACTATATAAATCTATGACGAGGACACAGAACACAAACCCTGGAAATTCCAGAAGTGGGATCAGGTGTCTAGAAGGAGTGAGCATTCCCTGTTGACCTGTAAATCCCGTCGTGATGACGTAGACGAACCATCTTACGATTTCAAAGTAAACTCTATCTATTGATGATATGAAAACCTTTTTCAAAAGGTTATTGCTATTTCCATTCTATCTCTGTTCAGTAACAATTTATAGTCTACAAGTGCAATTATTAGGCATGTGCAATTCTGAGCATTTTCGCATCTGAAAATTTATTGTCTGTATTTATCAAGGTTTTCTGTGGTACATATTCTTATCTTTGAACTTGATTCTTTAGCTGTATTTGAAATTTTTCTTCGATTCATGTCTTTCAGTTTTTCAACACCCATATAAGTATATGTTGGAATATGGACCCTCTGATAATTAGTGCATTTATTTCAAGAGATCAGCCAAAAATTCTCCGTTTGCATTCATGTCCCTGGATGCACCATGCCTTCCCATTGCCTTATTCCTTGGAAAGGTATTTCTCTCTTGTCAATCATTATACACTTTATATAGAGACATGAGCATTGCGGAATGATTCAATGAATTATAAAACTTCATTCCGCTTTAGTTGTAAGGTATTTACTATAAAGATTCTTGTACAAAGCTTAGTTTTATCCAAAATATTTCATAAAATGCCCATTATATAGAAATACTTAAGTACATTGTAAATACACGAGTCAAAGCGGTAAAGAAATACAACCTTTTTTTCAGCGACACCATTTTGAAAATGGCAGATATTGCCATGGCCAATGATGATCATAGAAACAGTTTTATCTTGCATATACTGTGTGTGTTCTTAATTTCAAGCTTGTCTCACATGTGAAAGATTTAGGTACAATGTATTTTTCTGTAGGCCGCTACACTTTTTAGCTCACCTGAGCCGAAGGCTCAAGTGAGCTTTTCTGATCAAAATTTGTCCATCGTCTGTCGTTGTTGTTGTCGTTGTCGTAAACTTTTCACATTTTCATCTTCTTCTCAAGATCCGCTGGGCCAATTTCAACCAAACTTGCCACAAAGTATCCTTGGGTGAAGGGGATTCAAGTTTGTTCAAATGAAGGGTCATGCCCTTTTCCAAGGGGAGATAATTATGAATTAGAGAAAAAATAATGGCATTTTTAAAAAATCTTCTTCTCAAGAACCACTGGGCCAGGAAAGATGAAACTCATATGGAATCATCCTCAGGTAGTGTAGATTCAAGTTTGTTCAAATCATGACCCCCGGGGCTAGGGTGGGGCCAAAATGGCCGATCAAGGTTTTACATAGGAATATATAGGAAAAATCTTTAAAAATCTTCTTTTCAAGAACCACTGGGCCAGGAAAGATGAAACTCATTTGGAATCATCCTCAGGTAGTGTAGATTCAAGTTTGCTTAAGACATGACCCCCGAGGGTAGGGCGGGGCCAAAATTGTCGATCAAAGTTTTACATAGGAATATATAGGAAAAATCTTTGAAAATCTTCTTCTCCAGAACCACTGGGCCAGGAAAGATGAAACTCCTGTGGAATCATCCTCAGGTAGTGTAGATTCAATTTTGTTCAAATCATGACCCCCAGGGGTAGGGTGGGGCCAAAATGGCCGATCAAAGTTTTACATAGGAATATATAGGAAAAATCTTTTAAAATCTTCTTTTCAAGTATTTCAAAGCCATGATTAGTAATATTTGTATGGAATCATCCTCAGGTAGTGTAGATTCTAGTTCGTTCAAATTATGATCCCCTAGGGGGTTAAAATTCAAGCCCACCCCCCCCCACCCCCACCCCACCTCAGTAAACTTTCAGTTCTGATCTGATATGTGCTTTTTTCCTAGCCGATGTGCTCAGGTGAACGCTGTGGCCCCTGGGCCTCTTGTTCAATAATGTTTTAGAAAGGCGAAGTAGCACCTTTAAGTTTGTGTTTTTGTTCCCTTTTTTCAGTTTTCACTCAGATTATATCTATACTCGGCACTAACAGCCTTTGAGCCTTGGGAAATCTTTTTCGTGTCAGCTCCTTTTTAAAATGAATAAAAACTGCAACTCTTTTAGTACTTGTTCTTCTTTTTACATGTATCTTATTCCTGACTTCCCTAAAATAATTATTAAATGATTTTTTTCTATACGTACCTTGTAATAGCTGTATGGACCGAAAGGTCTTGCTTCCATTACCACAGAGAAGGCCACGAATTTGTCCCCCCCCTCTCGTGTTGCATTGGTTGAGCCGCCGGGAGATCCTGGATTTCCTCTAGGACCCTGGGGTCCTCTCTCACCCCTAGGGCCGGGAGGCCCAGGGGGACAGTTGCATGTCTTCTGATCAGTTGTAAAGTTTAGTAAACCTCCCTTTTCTGTAAGCATTGACATCTACTGACGATATTTTATTGTAAATTTATACTTTCTTTTCTTGTGTTCTGAACTATTTTCCATGTTGACCTACCGTTTTGGATGAGTCCACCATTAAGATAGATATTAATGGGTCCATCAGATTTATATACTGCAGTTGGTTTTGAACAAAGTTTATCTGAGGTGTCCGGTATAGTTTCTGGTGGCTTCTTTTCTGGACCATGTGCTATGGCGCTCCCATTTAGTTCTAAACTGGGATTTAATAGGAAATCAGAAAAAGACGAAGAGATAAGTAGAATTATAGTTAGTATTAAGGACTGCATTATTATCGGTCGGACATGATGTTCAGGTGTATTGTAAGGAATATCGGACATTGCAGGTGTTGTGAAGTGCTATCAGTCATGTTCAGAATTATCTATCGTCCACTTCCTTACAATACATTAATGAAATAGTGAAACGTAACTGTCAATCATTTTGAAAAATTCCAACACTGTATTTAATTTGTTGAATATAGAAAGGAATTTTTGAAGATGATTCAGTATATCTGTGCCTTTTTACTTAAATACTACAGACCTATACATTCCAGATCTTTAATTTATAGAATTTGAAAAATGATAGCCTTTTAAAAGACCGATCAAATTTCCACAAAAGAAAGGAAGATTTTTAAAACTTGTATATTCGCAAATCCATTCATAGCTCATTGAAAACAAAGGCATGATTACTAATGTATGAATTAAAGTGTGAAAAGTGTTTGTCTCTTGAAAACATGTTTGATAGATTATACAGTTCAGTGTTTGTAGACTATGCATTTGAAAGAAGAATATGCATTTATCACCATACTCTTTTTCGGTGCTTTCCTGGGATTTTCAGGTAAATACTTACATCACAAGGTGATGGTTGCAAACTTGTCTTGAAATATCTGATATTCTCCAGATATTGAAAATATTTTCATGTTAAAACTGGTATACATCACAAAATTCATATACAGCCCAAGTTTAGAATTGAACAAATTGTTGTTTTCTAAATGACACTAGTGACCCACAGGTTAGTCCGTCTTTCTGTCTCTCTATTGATGATATAGTGGCCCTGAGCCGGGTTAGTCTGTCTGTCTGTCTAGTTGATATAATGTACTTGAACAGACGGGTCTTGTGTTCTGCCGTGGGCCGGAGTGTGGTATGACAGTGCCTTTCCTGACAATGATGTCACATTTGACAACAGTTCCCAGTCAGTATTGGGATGGAAGATCCAGGCGTACAGCACAGAAGGGACGAATTGGGTCTGTCTTGAGGAGAGCCAAGTGGACAATAAACTGTTGTTTAGGTACAATTGTAAAAAATCGTTTGTAATTCATTTTGTAAATTATAAAATGGATAAGGTAAATGTGTATTACAATTCTATGTTGCTCTTTTTTCTGTAAATAATACAAATACATAGTGAGGACTAACGCCCGTTTTCACAATTTCATTTCAGATCACTGACAAATTTCGGAATATTTTCAATTCCAATTTTTATGTTTCGATGTATCAGATGGACCAAAATATCGGATGATGCCTATCTGTATTATGTTTTAGCAGGTATATATAATTCAAGTACCACTAAAAAAGAACGGTTATAAAACATCGATACCTTTTTACATTTCAAGTGAAAATATTTAGATATACTAGTATTTCAAAAGGCAAATACTGCTAGAGTTCTGCATATTTTTGTTTCATTTATTAATTTAGATGAACAGACTAACATTGCAAATCAAAGATTATACGCCGAAGCCTCCGACACTAACTTGACTATTGAAACAGCGTGCTCAGCGACAAATCCACCAGAAACTAACGAATTCCACGTTATCGTGAGGAAAGGTAAGTACGATTGTAATAATAAAATCCCATTCACTTCGGTTTAAATATAAAATACCTTTAAATTACACGCTAAAAAATTAAGAGTGAACAGATCTAATTTTATTTAAAATTGCTGTTTAATTAAATGATATGTAAAAGTTAATTCTATTTGAACATCCTACAAAAAGATATTTAAATTCCCATATGTATATTGTAATTTGATACCAATATGTTTTTGAATCCCGAAATAGGAACTATGCTTATAAAAGTGTATTAATTAAGATTATTTGTTTAAAAGAATAAAATCTACTAACTGAGAAGCCAAAAATGAATCAATGAGCCTACCAGGAAATGTGAGAGGGAAATTTAAGCCCATCCACAAACAAATTAAAATTTTCAAGAGAAAATGTTATCATATCAAATTATTTTATTAAAAAGGGAAGGATACGGCAAAAATGCATATTGTTGAAAGCACGTTGCCTTCTGATATTTTTAACAATTAATATCAAAGTAAGCATTAGGAATAATTAGACTTTATCTATTTGATTCATGAACTCTTTAAAAAGGATCCATATTTAAATCTCAAATTTTAAAGGTAGGGAGTCATCTGCCAGACAGAATTGTCCCTCCCTTCTCTTACACAATTTTACTTACATCCATGACAACGGAACGATGACGTCATGTGATCCCGCCAATGGTTCAGCAGATGGTTGTAGCAATAGACAACAGATTGAATTTGACTTCTCTCAATGTAACACAGCGGTTGGTTTTTCTGGTAAGTGACAAAAGTAAAGGCAACTTTAGATGAAAGCAATAGCTTTTAAGAAATCAGATTTTGAAAAGTTGCTCGTGTAAAATTATACATTTAACTATGGAATCTAATGCCCAAAGATTGGCATATTCTTCTATACACACATCATGCGATTTACTGGGCAAGGGCTGATTTTCTATATGCATGTGCTTCTGCCAAAATATCGCGAAAAAAGTTCTTTTAAAAATATTTTTGAGAACGATTTTGAAATAGAAGATTTTGAATAATCAGTCTATCATTTAAAAAGTTTCATGAAATTGTCGAGTTTAGAAAATTTTACATATTTTTAACGAGGTGGATATTTTTCCGTAAAATGCCAATTTCATGTTATTTCTTTAAAAGTTTATTAATGTTTCATTTTTCTTAGTTGGCACCATCAAGTTAGTGTATAATTAATTTAAGATATCAAAAGAAGTTCTTTTAAAATTTTTGCCTCCATAATCATTATTGATAATGCCAAATAAAAGTAGACTCATAACTTTATTGACGTATGTCAAAAACTGAACATGGCTTTGCGCATTATGAAAGTTTGTTTTCAAAAACCGTCGTACAGTAGTTCTGAGAAATCGAAATTCCATTCATCTTCATTAAAAATCTATAATTTTTAGGGAGAGTCTTTAATTTGTGACAATTTATATTCTTACGAATTAAAGTTCCATAAATATACATATTTTTGCTATCTTTAAATAAGAAAAACTTATTTTAAAAAATCAATATGATTTTCATCGACAGGGGACACATCAAGGTGGCTTAAAGATTGAAAATCTTTATAATACTGAAATATCGTATGCTCATTAAGAATAAATGATAAAGTAGACTATATAGTATAAAGATTCCCATTATGTACTAATAAATGGAATTGTGAACTTCTGTCCTTCCAGCTTCTCAAATCGAAATGGTCCACCAAGGACCTTCCAAGGACTCTAAACAGATATAAAGGTAGATTGTGGCGATTGGTTGATAAATTCTTAATTATCTTATCACGTCTGACATCAGGAACTTGTACTATTTCAACGACGTGGGATTAATTCTAAAACCAGAAATAAAATTCCCTTCAGATCGTCTTCTGCATTAACTTATACAGCGCCTATAACATTTCAATTAAGGTACTCATTGCAGAATGCAGATATAGTAAAATCTCAGATTTGGAATATTGTGTTCTCTATCCTATTAATTAACAGATTAAATCGTAGGCAATGTGCCATTCTTCATTCATACAAGTTAAACTGTTTATATGAATGACTTACAACCTATCACTTTTTTAAAAAAAGTAAGTGATAATTACAATCTTGACCCTTAAATTGGTGATACTTCTTAACTTATTTGAACAAGTGAAACATTTTTTCCCTGTAGATGATATCAATAATTAGAATACACGATATCACGTATGAAATAATGATAACCAATGATATCGCCAAAAACTTCACCTTTCGTTTAGAAAATAGCCTCGTATCATTACTCACTTTTTAGGTACTGCGTGTAGTTTACAATTTAAGGTCAGACGACACGTTCCTCAAATATATGTTTTGTATCTCTTGGTATTGTATAAAAAAATATTCATATTAGCCATTCTCTTCTGATTTCTAAATTGTTTTCAAAATGTTTTTGAAAATAAGTACACAAAAATTTGAGGTAAAGGCCATTTAGAAGATTACCCATAAGGGTTATATAAGAAATATGACCCAATGGTATCTTGGCCAAATGCATGGTAAGGTACCCTAAATTTTTGTGAGGAAACTTGTCTAAGTACCCATACTTCAATGACAAATTCTTAGAAAATATTATATATTTTTGAACGTGTCGTCTGACCTTAAAAAAAATGAATCGACTACATTTAGGTGATCCCAGATTGTACATATTTGTCGAATTTCTTAGTCATAGCTCCCCTTTTTATGTCACGGATCGGAAGATCCCGGAGGTATATTGTTTTTGTCCTACCTGTCTGTTTGTCTGTATGTTTTTTGTCTGTCTGTTGTCGACTTTAACCTAGCCTATAACTATTGCGCTGTCAAGGGTAAGTGTATACCACTTCCGTCCACGTCCCACTCCAGAATTGTGTTGACATCGGGGGCATAGTGTTTCACAAACACATCTTGTTTTAATTTTTTTCATAACTTCCCCTTGCCAAAGCCGTACAATGTTCTTAACCTTGGTGACATGATCTGTTCTATGATTATTTAGCCAAATAACGGAACATATGCAAGAAGTGAATTACTGTTATTCTTCCCCATGTCCAAGGGATTATATTTAATCTGAATGATAATAAAACGCATACAGCAGCATTTACTTTTGAAGAAAAGTACCTTTTGATTTTTAGCTGGTGGGGTATATTACTGCCTTCACTCTGAGACGGTCGGACCTGTACAGTACGCTCTGACCATTACTCCAGAATCTGTGGATTATCAAAAGACGTTTAAATTCACATGCTTTGTATGTATACAACAAAATAATAATTTTATGAACCATATTCAATATCTAGAAAAAAAAACTTGAAATACGAACATTAAATGATTTATTGTAAACTTATTAATTACGTCATTTTTTTCATATTAATTAGGTTTTACAACAGAGTGGATCATATATTTACGCCAGCGACACCAAAGGGAGCTGCAAAAGAACACAGTCGCCTTTCTCCAAGGAAACCGATGGCACTGGTTTCCTAAAGCTGTTGTCTTTCGGTAAATGATCATTACTTTACTCAGTTCTTTTAATGGATATCGAAACCAATACCTTCAAAACTTATAAATGCTTGCTCAAAACAATAAAACTTTAAATTCATTACGGATTTTCCTACTGAAAAAAAAACAGGCTTGGTAATAGGATGAAGTAACACCTTGAACCAAATAAACATGATTTTAAAGTTTTGTTTTTGAATCATTCAAGTGTGTTTTTTTTCTATTTTTAGATTCTTGTCGTGAGTATATTATTCGTTGTCTGTTGCAATTTTCAAATCGAAAATCATTAAATCATATTTAGTTGCAATCTTTTGTAACAGCTCCATGCAACATGTACATGTATATAGAATTAAGGTGACTATGAGGACAATATCATTAACACTTGCAGCCTTTTCCCAGCCAGGGGGCGAATCAGGTAGCGATGGGGTGATAATAGCCGCGGTTGCTGTTAGTGCAGTGATATTGCTGATCATCTTAATTGTCATAGTCATCTATTGTTATAAAAAGTCACGGAAAAGGAAATTGGCATCACTGTTACAAACCGACATGTCAAAAAAGATGGGCGACAGACAACCCTTGAACGAGTCAATAGATAATGAGGATGCAACTTCCAATGACGTTACACCAGGTGAACACCCTTACTTTTTCACGTGTACAGAATTTTTTTCACAAGGGCTCTTTTAATATTACGTCAGTGCTTCGTTCAAAGACATGTCTTTGCTATACAAAGATTTGGTCGTTATATTGAAAAATTGATGAAGCTTTTTATGTATATAAATATCATCCAAGTACTGTATGCGTACTTAAAATAGCGGGCTTCATATTTTAGCGGCTTTGGCGCAGACAACAATGCGCTAATTCATGAATACCGCTAAGAAATCATTTATAAATAGAATATACGGCACGAACATGTGTAGCGCTAATTCATGATTACGCCAAGTCCATATCCATTGATCACGCTAAATTTTGAATACGCCAAAATATGTACACATACAGTATCATGCAACAATTTAGGGATGTTTACGTTTACACTTTTATTTTACATTTCAGAAAAAAATAAACATGTAATGAAGTGAACATCATTTTATTTATCTATATTTTTGTGATTCCAATAAATTATTGATAAAAATTTAGAATTGATATATTTCAGAAACGTGTTCAACCGAGAGAACATCATCGACTGCTAAACGCACAGATGCTAAAAAATCTCAAAAAGGTACATTTTTAAAATAATTCTAGATTACATAAATTCATGTTGAATTTTTTAAGGTTTATAAGCAATATAATTGAAATCTTTGACCTGTAGAAAAGCGCAAATCAGAAATGGAACAACAAACTTCAAAAATCGTCAAAGATTCCCCATATAATGAAAAGCAGACGTGTGAAAAGAAGAAAGATTCAAATCTTGAAATAATTCTGGAAGAAGATGACTATAAACAAATGAATAATGTTAAAACAAACGATACCGGGACATTATGTCTTGACGATGATCGAATCATTATTGATGCTGACAAATTTCTAGAAACGTCCAAATATGATACAAAACAAAGAAGTAAAGGAAAGGTTATATTTCTCGAAGACAATGAACATTTCAGAGACCAAAATATGGAATCTTACAAAGTCGATGAGGATGTTAAAACAGCGGATCAATCACAGAATGTGAATGTAAAGTCTATTTACTCTACACGAATAGAGAGGTCTTTACAAATATTAAATGAAAAAGAGGCAGACAAGCCAGAAAATGAACAAAATAAAGATGGTGTGTTTGATTCAGCACAAATGTCAAGAGTGAAGAAAGAGACGAGAGAGACAGATACTATATCCCAGAATGAAGCGGTGGTTACAAAAGATAATGATGTGGAGAGTAGCTATCCGAGTAAGGATATTCAGGAGAGGGACACAGTGGAAACAGACACAGATAGAATATGTAAAGCGTCTGGACATCATAAAGATCAAAAAGTAAGAAGTGAAAACGAGGTTGAAACTAACAAGACCCTGGCTTTAGCGAAAAACAAAACAAACTTGAGAAAGAGTATTTCCGAGAAACATAAAAAGAAGGAACTACATGTAAATGTAAAATCATTCAATGATGAAAAAATTGATAACAATAAAGAAGGGAAGATAAAAGAAAATATAAAAAGTGAGAAGATAGCAGTAATAAACACTGGACAATCAGGAGAAGCGGATAATCTAATTGTGGTACCTCAGTTACCCACGGATGGAATCAAATGTATGGACCAAGAAACACCAGAAAATCATTCTTCGTTGGAATTGTTAAGGTGTGGTGAACAGGAACAATTCCTGGACAAGAGATTATCAACTCCTGCAGTGGAGACAACTTTTGACCAAGAGCAAGATGTACATACTGAGAAACAGAAGAGGACTGGGAAGAAGAAGAAACACGAATTAAAGGATGACCCCCATAAATCTATCATGGTCAAAACTGAGGACAGTACCACGCATAGGAAGAAAAAAACAGGGAAAGTAAAAATAGGAAAAAGCAAAGGAAAATCTAAAGGTCGTAAAGAATTGTCAAAGATAAAGGATCAAGAGAGCAGTTCTGTTGACCCAAACAAAGGGATCAAAATGAATGAAGTGCCTTATGTAAACGGCCTTTTTAATAATGAAAACGAGAGACGATCAGAAGATTTGCAGGAAATTAATTCCGTCAACGAAAACCAACTAACAGCTGTTCAAGCATGGGCAAGCGTAGATATGGAAACGGATAATACGCACAAATGTAAGTGTTCAAATTAATGTGATTAAAAAGAAATTAAAAAAGAAATGCGCAGCTTGTCGGCTTTGGATCACAACAATTTCCAGTTTCAGAATATATAGACTTCAACTTTAAATTTTGAAAATGTTTTAAATTTTAACAAAAATATGTTATCTATAGAATTTATAAAAAGTCCATCATTAAGTAAAGGTCGAAAAAGACTTTTTACGTTGTTCTTGTATTACCTATATACTTGTTTCTGTTTCAAAATGTTAAAAAAAAATTTTTTTTTATCCATTTCGACGTTAAGTCAATGACAGAGATAGCAATCTTACATATGATGAAGATAAAGAGACAAATATAGATACATATGTGGGAAATGAAGACGGGAATCTTAACAAGATGGACTCTGAAGAACTGCTGGAATTAAGACCCTTGAGCTCACTGGCTCCACTGTCTACACTTATGAGAGAAGAAACTTCGTCCTCATTCATATATCATAATTACAAGACTGTACAAAAGTCAGCGGAATTTGAAATTTATCATAGACATGATTCCCCAGCTTTGAAAACAACAGGATTGAAAGGTAGAGTATTTAGCTATCAAATCTGAGAAAATATTTTGTGTATTATTTTCTGATTCTTTTAACGCAGCTATCGCGCTATAACAAGATATGAATTTAATTATATATTTTAAAAAATGTTATATACAAAAAATATCATTTAAAAAAATTAAAAAATTAAACATTTTGAGAATAAACTACAGAAGCTGACGCGGGAGAAAGTCTGAAATAAGTAAGGGAAAACAAAATTTTGTCATTGAAATATTCAATCTACATTGCAGGATCAGAAGATTCATCTTCTTTAACAAAGGTGGACGAATCGTTGTCTTCCTTGCGAATTCTAGACATTGAACAGTAAAATACCCAAAGGATTGTCCAAATCATATAATTGGCACACGATGGCAGAATTATTTCTGTGAATTTTTGTTATTCATTTTGAGGGAAACATTTTTTATTCTTTTTGTGTAAAATGTGACATGTAGTTTTATTCTGTAGCAATGGAACATCTTAATTAAAGGTTTTGTTTTAAAATTAGTTCCTGGGTGGTTTTTAATATTTTAGATTGTCATCTCATTTATCGATTTGCGATTCCTTCGGAATGACTTCCAGTTGTTTGATGTATATGTTATGTCAAGATGTCCACTTAATCAAACAATAATTCCTCTTTATGATCGATTTGCAGATTAAAGTGACCCAATTAAGTACATACATTATTTTTAGTGTAATGAAAAGGGTCAGTGAAGTGTGATCGATCTAAAAATCAAAAGCAAAACCCAAATCAAATTATACAAATGTGTAAACAAATCAAAAAGTCCTGTCCCGGGAATTTCAGGAGGTGGGATCAGGTGCCTAGGAGGAGTAAACATCCCCTTTTGACCGGATAGTATGTATTGATCAGGTAGACATAGCATTCCATAGTCAAATCTAGTGTTAAACAGGGCTCAAACAATAGGTTTGAAACACGTCAGCAAAAATATAACCGAATGATATGTCATTTTCACTGTGATATATCGGCTCAAAATATGAATGGAAGTCTTAAAATTGATGAAACGTCGTCAATATATCTGAACATCGACTTGCAGAAGTTTTTGAATAAATTCTGCTTTAAAGAAATAGTAAAGGTGCACAATTTATGTAAAAATGAGGAACTACTGTACTAGATTAGGAAGCCTTAAGATATCAAAAGCTGTATGAATTTTGAATTAGAAAACTGTCCTTTGAACATTGTATTTTACCTCAACTGCTTCAGAACTTTTAAGTTCATTTATGTTTAGAATTGGAACTATTGTTTTGAGGATTTTAATTTTGTCCCCGGATTAAAAAAATGGCAACAAATTTTAATTAATTTGGAGTTGTATTAAAGTTAAAAAAATGTTTTTGTTCTCATGCATATGCGTTATGATTAACTGCGGTTTAAATAAAATTGCGTATTCTAATTAAAGTCAGCGTGTCACTTGTTCATTAAGTGTGACCAAGATAAGATTTTTGTCTACTGTGATTTTTCACGCGAGAATTTTCGAGATCAAGTTTCGGTCAACTGCGAGGACAAAGGCTCTGCTTTGTTTTGAACTACATGTTTTCTTTGTTCGAAAATAGTCCTCTAAAATGGATCTTAGTTTTCGTTTTTCTCGATTTTGCAACAAGCATTAATTATACAGGTAAGCAATATGTTGTTTTTGTTTTCAATCCTAATTTCTATTTTTAAAAAATGTTAACGTGCCCTTACAGTGCATGTTCATTTTTTTTAATATGTAGCTCAAAAAATTATGGAAAAAGCCTATATAATTGAAATAGAAGTCTACCAGCAAATCCAGAAATATTTTTATTTAACACCTGATCAGAATATGTACACATATATGTTTTAAAATTTTAAGTTTTTGACATATTTGTTGATAAATTAGTAATTACCAGTATCAAACTGTTTTTTTTATTTAAAAAAAAACTCACTGAAAGCCTTTTTTCATCAGTGACAGCTCAACTTTTATAGTATCTCCAATACAATTATTTGCATATTACAGATATTCAGTTAGACACATGGGAATCATGGGGAGACTGTAACGTCACTTGTGGTCAGGGTCACCAAACAAGGTCACGAACATGCCCCGACTTGCAAACTCTAAATAATTGTTCCTTGTCCAACACAGAAGTCCGAATTTGTTTTGGAAACCAATGTATCGGTGAGTTATTAAATAATATTCTGGAACATATAATATTTTGGAACAGCAAAAAGTAAGAATACAGGTATTTCATAAATTTTTGCAGATTTATAAAAACTCTTTTTATATATTTAAGGAAAAACGAATTCTTCAAAACATCACAAAGGGTCTACTGAGGAAGAGAAAGCAAACGACAATGCTATAAATAGCGCTGTTTACAGCACCTTGATCTTCATCCCAGGTATCATTGGGTTCATTTTTGTTTGTTTCCGAACGCACCGAAAAACAAAAATGGAGGAAGAACGATTAAAGGATATTGAGAGACGTAAACTTTCCCTCCGAGATGACGCTGTCACGTGACGTCATGTGATCTGAGGCTGCAAGAGTTCGACTTTGTTTTACATAAAAAGATCAACTGGTCTTTCGATTTAAAGCAATAGTTACCAAAACTGTGAGGGGGTATTTGTAAAAGTGTTTTGGTAAAATATCCTAACTATTCGAGGTATTATTCTTGTTTTTTTTGTTGTTGAATCGAAATAAAATCTTAAACTTTTGTTTTTAACCCCCGACCCCCCCCCCCCCACCCCACCCCACCTCCACCCCCCCGGAATTGAACTTAAAATATAATTTGCATTTTTGAATTTGAGTAGTAAATGTTTCTGGAATACAAACAATTGTCTTTTTATTGCCATATTATGTGTGGATACTAGAACTTGCCAAATAGTCGCAATATTATTACTGCGAAAGAACATCTAAACTGTTAGAGTATTCAAAGTATATGACTTTTCAATAAAATCTGATAAAAAATGCTGTTTGAAAAACCCTAAAAGATCATCATTCAATTTTCTTTTCACTAATATATATATATATATATATATATATATATATATATATATATATATATATATATATATATATATATATATATATATATATATATATATATATATTACCAGGTCAGCTCTCTGAACTTCGAACAGAGTACTAAAAAAGTATGCATACACTGTACCTCTAACGGGCTTGGGGTGTTGCTAACTACATTTCTTGTCTTGAAATCTATAAATTTTTGCTTAAATGGCACAGTTCATTAAATGATAATCAATTATTGGCAAGAATCTTAAGTTCTTTTGTCCTTACAGAAATAAGCTTCGTGTTTGTGATTAGACTCTTAACACCAAAGGAGGGGTTTTATTTTATTGAAAATCGTTTTGGACGAGATTGATTGCTGTTCGTTATCTGCACATTTTCATTTCAAATGCAACGTAAGGTAAATAAACCTAAAATACCTTCAACAATAGACAGGAACTTTTCGTTTCAGCCCCTCCCCTATCACAATTTATTCTTTAATAATTAGTTATTAGTGGTAACCAAACTTAAACCCATAGCTCTCTTTCTAGGGAGGCATCAAAAACATTTTTCAGTTTTAAATAATTTTAATATTTAAAATATTCCTAATAATTAAAATAAATTTAAATTACCATATCTATATTGGATTCCGAAACTTCATAAAAATAAAGATACATAGCGGGTTCCAGTAAATGTTCAAACACGTCGGTTCAACTAGGGTATACGGATAAGTAGTTCCATAAAACCGATTAACATCTTTCAAATTCAAAATTTGATAAGAAATAGTTCCTTTAACTTCAACTAGGGTATACGGATAAGTAGTTCCATAAAACCGATTAACATCTTTCAAATTCAAAATTTGATAAGAAATAGTTCCTTTAATAGTAGATAGTGGGAATATTTTGCCTTATTACTTCAAATAAATCCTTTTAAAAATAGTCCATAAGAAGTCCCCTTTACAAAAAAATGTTTGACAATTCCACATTAAACCTACATTGACATTAAAAGGGTCGACAGGTCGACAGTTGACACCTCTTACTAATCAACAGTGTCACCACAAAGGTCGACAGGTCGACAATTGACACCTCTTATTGGTTAACCTACAATGTCATCACAAAGGTCGACAGGTCGACAGTTGACACCTCTTATTAATTTTCAAACCCATTTGAGATATAAGGGTTAGTTTTCAAATCCACTTGAGAGATAAGGGTTAGTATTCAAACCAGGCTGAGAGATTAAGTTTAGTAATAAAAACCCCTGAGATATTGGGTTAGTTTCGAACCCACTTGAGAGATTAAGGTTAGTTCTCGAATCCACCTGAGAGATTAGGGTTAGTTCTCGAATCCACCAGAGAGATAAGGGTTAGTTCCAGAACCCACCTGAGAGATTAGGGTTATTTTGGGTGCCGTTAGTTCCAAAACCGACCTGAGAGATTAGGGTTAGTTATCGAACATGATAGATTAGGGCTATTCCTCTATCCAACCTAGGGGTCAACCAGTCGACCTGTCGACCCGACTACCCGTCGACTTGTCAACCCGTCGATCTGTCAACCAGTCGACCTGTCAACGCACCAACCCGTCTACCCGTCGAATTGTCAACCTGTCAACCAGTCGACCTGTCTACCCGTCAACCAGTCAACCAGTCTACCAGTCGACTTGTCAACCCGACGATCTGTCAACCAGTCGAACTGTTTACCCGTCGACCTGTCAACCCGTCGACCTGTCAACCTGTCGACCTGTCTACCCGTCGACCAGTCAACCCGTCGTCCTGTCAACCCGTCGACCTGTCAACCAGTCGACCTGTCTACCGTCGTCTTGTCAACCGTCGACCTGTCAACCTGTCAACCAGTTGACCCGTCAACCCGTCGACGTGGCTACCTGTCAATTTGTCGACCTGTCAACCCGTCTTCTGCTGGAAAACTTATTTTAATTTCCTTTTTATTATACAACAACGCGCATTAATTCGTATTTGGCGCATGAATCCGATTATAAAGCAAGGCGCATTAATTCATATTTGGCGTATGAAAATATTTTTACCGGGACTACTTATCCATATATCCTAGTTGAGCCAACACGGTTTTCTTTCCTCCTCACTAAAATATTAACAGAAGTGAAGGAGAAGCCTATGGAGAACTGCGCAACAGTATATTCAGGAAGTGGTGTAAATCAGAAGTGAATACTAAAAAAGTCCGAGGAACTTTAATAAATTTGAAATTACAAAGTTTTACAAAAATCAATAACATCAAAACGTTAATTTTTTTTCAACTTTATACAACATTCCCCCACGATAAAACTAAGTTCATGCTTTGACATCACCGACGACTTTTTTTAAAAGAATATAACTCGTAAATTTCATTACCTTATGATTGGCCATTTACAGAATTATTTTTGTTAATATGGACAAATACACTGAATTTGATATTTAATGACGTTCGAGTTTCTAATTGACAATTTTTATGAGGTTTTTGGAGAGCAGAACTTCCAACAATCTGTTGGAATTCCCATGAGAATAGCTGTGTAGATTGCTCCAAGTTACACAGATTGAAGAGGGGTACCTTTGATATTCTGTCGATGTTAAATGTGAGATGGGATTATTAATAATAAATCGGGGGGGGGGGTATATTTGTATTTCTTTATACATATAGTTTAACCATTACAAAAAATGGAAAAATTGACCGAAAAATACGTTCACTGACAATGTTTATTAGAAAAGATCTTAGAAACCGTTGCCGTAGAAAAAAAATACTTAATTGCTTGTGTATATCGATGACTATGAATCTGTCGTAGTTTATAGTAATTTTTAAATCTAAAAGTACTTGGGTTTTTGACCTGTTCTAATCAGAGTAAGTAACATGTACTTGAAATGCATTAATTCATCTCCAATGATGTGATGAAAAAAGCGCTGTGTAAGCTAACTCACTTTCTGCATTTGAGAGCTGACTACTTGTAATTAATTAATTGCATACATATATATAATTTCAATGCAAAGAAAATCAGATAAAAAAAATGTTATAGTTTTGTGGGGTTCATATTAATCTTCTTCAATTCCAACTGGTTCAGTCTTAAGTGCATTGAGACAAATGCCATTTTTTATGGTGCAAACTCTAATTAAATCAGAGATGATGAAAGTTTGTGGTTTAATTCTTCTAAATACTAATTGTAATTAAGTTTGTGACATAGAAATATCTCATAATGGCCATTTGGAGACGGGGGCGTACGGCTATTTATTGACAAAAATGGCGGCACTCGTCTGATTTGCTTCCCCCAATATTATTAAGATCAATGCTAATTGAATTGTGTCGCTTAACAATTTGTAACTGCTGTAATAAGTGTTACTTTTCCGTCTGAAACAGATTTTTGACAAATGTATTTCCTTTGTGTGAATGATTGCTTTCTTCCATCAACTTCATCATAAAAATAAATACGTTGTTTTAATACATTTTTATAACAGACACGAAGCTATAGTGATTAACGTGCCTTAGCGCGTTATGCCATTAACTAGAACTCAGATATGGTAACTTCAGTATATACTACCATAGACCTGCAACTTAGCTTGTAAATAACTTTCTTAAAGTCTCTTTCCAAACCTACATCTCAAAATTAGACAAACACATGTGTGATGAAAAAAATTATGATAATATTCTGATCAAATCAAATCATTAACCCATACAAACTTTGTAGAAATACAGTTCCAGTATTAATAACAAAATGGATAACCCAATGTAAATATGCAAATTATAAGTAGTTACAGTATTGCAAAAAGAGGATTTGTCAATGTAAAGAAACATTCAGTAAACATATTGCTCCACTAAAAATCTTGGTAGTATAAAAGCATTGCTTGTATAAATGTACATGTACTAATCAGGGATGTTAAGAGGGCCGACCGGGGTTTTATTGTTTGAAAACTACAATAGCGAAACTATTCATTTTTATACCATAATATATATAATTTACATTAACTTCAGTGTACATGCAAAGTTTGGGGAAAATCTATCCTCAGGTATTTTTAAGGGACCGTCTCAAAATACAGGTACATTTAATACTAGTTTAGGATTATATGGGAAAGTGCCAAATTTTCGCACTTTAAAACAAATTATACAAATACTACAATAGACTCTTTGCTCAAACTATATTGTATGATGAGTAATACTATATTGTGCATTATATGTAAGAACCACAAAATTCTACCGCCTTGTTTCTAGAAGGGGCATCTCAAAATGCCAAAAAATAACGAATTTCCTTGTTTTTATAGATTACTACAAAACATGACGCATACAAAGGATTTACACAAAAAATTATACACATGACGGAGAGATTATCAAATTCCTATGTTTTAAATTTCAAGAGAATATATTTATTACTTTTTCTTTTATAACATTTTTTATTATCCCATCTTTAAGAGCATCGCGTTATCTAACGTCAAAAACACAAAAATATTACGACGCCAATGTACCTGTCAGTTTAAAAATCATTTTAAAAATCAGTTATTTAAAATTATAATAAAATTTTTCGACCCTTAATTTCTTAATTTTGTTTAGTTTTATTAATTAAGTGAAAAAGTTGCTTTAAAACTGTAAATACGCTTCATTTTACTGTGATGCGCGAAATATTGCGCAATGGAAACTACAGTCGGTCCCCTTAAACAAAAATGAGGCAAATAAATACAGGTAGATGCATTGAAATTTGCAGGAATTTGACTGTAGCAGGAACTTGACTGTAGCAGGTGTTAATTTAAGACTCATATTTATGAATTACCACGTGCTTTACCGACTGAAAAAAATGTATTGACTAGGAAAAATAACATTTTTTCTAAAAATAAAGACATTACATTCCTTATGACCTTTTCACTAAATATTCTTTGTTCTTGCGCTGGTAACAAAATAATCCTGTCAGTTATGATAGTGTTTATTACAGAGTTATCTTTTAGGATATGTTTTTATAACAGAATTATCTTGTCAGTATTAAGAATGCTTGTAACAGATATGTTAGGTATGACTATGCCTGTAACGGTTATCATGTCAGTTATGATAGTGTCAGTACATGTAACAGTTATCACGTCAGTTATGATAGTGTCAGTACATATAACAGTTATCACGTCAGTTATGATAGTGTCAGTACATGTAATACATGTAGTTATCATGTCAATTATGATAGTGCCTCTAATAGTTATCATGTCAGTTATGATAGTGCCTCTAATAGTTATCATGTCAGTTATGATAGTGCTGTAACAGTTATCATGTCGGTTATGATAGTGCTTGTAACACTTATCATGTTATAGTAATGATAGTGTCTGTTACTCTGTAACGTTATCTTGTCAGTAATGAGAAAGTGTACCAGAGTTTTATGCTCTTAGTAATGATAGTGCTTGTAACCGAGTTAGTATGTCATTTATGGTACATTTATTTGTAAAAAAAAAAAAAAGTTACCCTGTAACTTTTAAAGTCATACATGGCGTATTTTTTATAAGTTCAGACTAACTAAAATTAAAAAGAACTTTCTATTTGTTTTGTTACTTCTTATAAAGATAGGATTTTCCTGAAAATTACACAATTTAAATCAATCGCGTTTCATACATGTAGATATCACAGCTTTAATACAATAACCGGTTATTTCAGACTTGGAATTAAAATAACAGACACAGTTTAAAGTCAATATAAATATCGAAAAGTGGGGATATTTAAGTTCAAAATCGGCGAAAAATTGAATTTAAACGTAATTAAATAACAATATCATGTACATCTACACTTAATCTCGTATATTTATTTTTTTAGCTCAAGTACGCCATATATAGCTTTAATAGTGCGTGTAACAATGTTATCATGTCAGTTGTAATAATGTTTATATCAAAATAATTCTGTCAGTTACAAAATTGTAAAGTAACTTGCCTAAATAAGATGGGAGTATTTTAGCACGTAGATCAATTGAGAAGATCTAGCTCTTTCATTTGAAGCAACTCTTGGCTCTTGGGAGTGGTTAATTTTATAAGTAAAATCTATATTTAGAGTGGATATCGTTATGAAATTAATTCATATATGAAGTTGATACATCCTAATTTTCATCTTTTATCAGCAACAGTCATTGTGATCCTACACATAGAAATGAAATGGGGATACGAGTATGTTAATAGTGAAATTTTATTGATTTACGACGATTACGTCATATGATACTTGTCGAATTGACAGTAAATATAAAAGCAGTTAAAGGATCATTTTTCATAACATATACATGTGCATTTTCATAAAAGTATAAAATTTAAATGAATAATCAGAGAATGAGAGTTTGCTTGCTTGAGAAGTTATTTTGGCAGAATTGACCTGTAAAACAAAACTTTATTTTGATATTTATTTGGGGGATGAGGCTATATAATGTTTGTTTCTGGGAAGTTAGTTGTTCAGAGTGTCAACTTCAATATTGTCCTTTATCTCTTTTCTGAACCTGCAAGCATGCATTGAGTTTTGAATACAATCCTTGATGCTCAAAATACCATACGCAAGTTTCAGACCAATTTGATCTCAGGGATCTTTTGTTACAAAAAACAATAATCAAAACAAAACAAAGCAAAATAATGAATAAATAAGTAATAGTAATTTCTATTATGATAAATAGAAGAAAACTTTCTCTTTTTTAATTATCAAAATGTATCGAAAAGATGTCGGGCATGACTTACACCTAATATAAAGATGAGGCCTTCATCACGTTCGCACCAAACTTTACTTAGTCGATTTGAAAATTTTAAATAACCTATTTGAAATGGTCAACGAGAAGAACTTTGGATTAGAAAACTGGGGACAGCCTTTCCCTATGGATGAAATGACGATGTCACTAGTGTTGGTATCTTTCCAGTCCACAGTGTTACAATATTTCTCTTTTGATTCATTACTATATTATGTAAATCAACAGTTAGGTCTACATCATATTCGAACCAAACTCTACTCTGTCCCTTTGAAACTTTTAAATAGTCTTCTTGAAAATGTCAAGGAAATGCCAATTTCTGATTCCTCAACAGCAGAATATAGAACATATATCTGTGATTATGGATACCAGTATTGCAAATCATAGGCTTCCCCCCCCCCCTCTTTTTACCGAAGAAAATGCAGCTAAAACAATCCGTCTTTTCCCTAAACTTCAATAGGCCAATAAAGGAATTGACACGGTTAATATAAATACTATTCTTAATCACAAATTGTCCAGTCTTGTATTCCACCATATTTTAAGTTAAAGACTACACCTTGTATTTCCTACAAATATACATGTACATCGACATCAAAACTTTTTAATTACAAAAAAAAAAAACTTTCATTGGTCTGGATATCGAGTATGTGAAACATATTCCCCCATTGTTCGTATTCTTCACCTTATAACTATAGTCCTGCTGGCCACGTTATTACAGGTGATGCAAATCAAGGTAATAATGAGGACCTTAGATCACTTATTTTAAAAGGACTTAAATATAGGGAACTCCGATCCTTCAACTGGCGCCGGAATTTCATAAATATTATGGATTCTGATGAAGATTATGCCAGGCGATAGGCCAGATATGAAAAAGAAGACGTTGACACTTTGTCAGAATGGATTAAATGTATCAGATCCATGTTAAAATATTAAAAGATTGAGAGGTAATATGAAAATTATCTATCCTTCTGTATTCAATAAACCAGAAGTGAAAAAAAGATAGATTACATGATCAGTATGTACTGGTCCCTGATGACAAAGCAGGTAACAACATTGTCTCTGTTTATAAGGCTCATTATATAAATTGTATTTCAGAAGAACTTGGATTTAATTCTGCAAGTGGTTTTCCTATTTATACTCATAGTTCCCTTTCTAAGGAAGAAATTCTTCAAAATCTTATGACAGTTTTGAATAAATAAAAAAAGAACCAATATGAATTTGATCTACCACATATATTTTGGATTCCAGAACTTCATAAGAATCCTTAACAAAAAGATGCAAAGCAGGTTCCAGTAAATGTTCAACTAAGCCTATTTCTTTATTCCTCACTAAGACATTTACAGTAATGACGGAGAAACTTCAAGAGTACTGTGCAACAGTATATTCCAGAAGTGGTGTAAATCAGACATTGATGCTTAAAAATTCCAAGGAACTTTTGGACAATTTGAAATCAAAAGATTTTACCAAAATCAACAGCTTAAAAATGTACGACTTTTCAACTTTATACACAACCATTTCCCACGATAAATTGAAGTCCAGGCTTTTTGAAAATTAATCATTGACAGCGCTTTTTCAACAAAAATGGAACTCGTAAATTAACTTACTTTGTCATTGGTCATTTGCAAAATTATTTTGTTAAAAACATCCTGATTGTACACACAAGTACTCTGAAAGTGACATAAAAAAAGATGCTTGAATTTCTGATTGACAATATCTATGTTGTTTTTGGAGACCAAGTCTTCCAATAATCTATTGGAATTCCCAAGGTACTAATTGCGCCCCATTATTAACCGACCTATTTTTGTATTCCTATGAAGCAGAATTTGTGCAAAATCTTATGCGTGAAAAAAGAAAACACTTGCTATGGCCTTCAACACGACATTTAGAAATATCGTCGACGTATTGTCAATTAAGGATATCTGATCCTCAGCCAGGAAGGATAACTCCAAAAATTGATATTTAATTTGAAATGCATCAAAATGAAGCTTGAAAATGAATTTTTTTCATGCAACATTTTTCATTTTATTCATCTTTATTAGATTCAAGGTTTTTGGAAGTCTTAGAAAAGGTCTTATAAAAGTTGACATTTGTACCCTATAAAATGGAAAAAATTAATACAGTTTTAGAGAAGTGAGATTTTCTTTAATCCAGCCTTAGATACCAATACTTATTTATAATGTTATGAAAATAAGAAGTGATTTGTGGTGTCTTGCAATGAAAGCAAAAGCCTTTTACACTATGTATTATAGAATACATGACGGAAATAGAAGACAAAAAATACCAAATAAGTATAAAAATCAAGACAATTTCTCTGAATGCCTGGATACCTATCGTTTTTAACCTAAAATATATTTGTTGATCAATCTGCAATTAGAAAATGCATTGCTGATATTCCAATTCGCTTTTTCTGCAAAAAGATTTGACAATTTTCCCTATATAATATGATTAACTTTAATCTTTTACTTTAAAGAAATACTGTGGATAAATTTACATAACTTTTTGGATTCAGAGATACTTTTATGAGTATTTTTGATTTCTTAACTGCTAATTTTATAAACCTGAGGATCGGACTACCTTAACAGTGGCAATTTCCATTCTTATGTCGATACAATATATCCCGGTGAGCTTGAGATAAAAGATACCACAGAGTCTGACACATCTGTTTCATATTTAAATATTTTAAACTAAAAAGACTTTAATGGTATTCTAACAACCACGCTCTATGATAAACGTGATGACTTAAACTTTTCTATCGTCAACTTCCCTTACTTATGAAGCAATATACATTCATCGTCTGCATACGAAGTTTATATATCTCAGTTGATACGATACGCAATAGCATGTTCCATGTATGAACAATTTCTAAAACGAGGTAAATTATTGACAAATAAGTTGATGAAACAAGAATATCAACAATCAAGTTTGAAGTCATCATTTCGTAAGTTCTATGGTCGATACAATGACCGTATCAGCAAATACAATTTATCATTGAGCCAAACGCTGACTGACGTTTTTTTTAACTAATTGTTAGTCCATTATTTATACACTGAATTTTTTCCGTTATTTCCCGATCATGACAAGGAGCACACGGTGGTTTGACCGGTCGGCAGAGAATGCTTAACCCTCCATGGCACCTGATCCAACCTCTGATGTTTTGGAGGTCCGAGTTTGCTTTGCTCCCATTTTGTATTGTTTTATGGACTTTTGATCTTGAATACTCTTCGTTGTTTTATGGACTTTTGATCTTGAATACTCTTCGTTGTTTTATGGACTTTTGATCTTGAATACTCTTCGTTGTTTTATGGACTTTTGATCTTGAATACTCTTCGTTGTTTTATGGACTTTTGATCTTGAATACTCTTCGTTATATTCATATGTTTCTAAGAAAGTCCATATTTGGATTATTCAAGATAAAAATACAAGCTTGGGTTTGTGGTTATGAATTTTGTAAATCATAATTATGCTTTTTAAACTGCCACGTTTTACAGAAGAAAATGTTGTCTAAGTAACCCATTTGTTTCTCAGTCTTCAATTTGCAAACAATAAATTGACACAGTAAATATATGTAATATTCTTTACTAAAAAAGGCCTTGTCTTTTATTCATATTTCAAATCAAAATATAAATTTGAATTAAAGTACAAACCTTGTAATTCCTACAAATATACGTAGACTATTGTTTATAAACTTCACTTTTTGTGATAAAATACCTCTACAGTGTTTGAATATCGAAAATCCAAAACATAATATATTTATTGTAAAAGGGTAAAAATTTAGAGAACATGATCTTTGAAGTGACTTCATAATTTTATAACTTGTATCAAATATGATGAATTCTTTGGAAGAATACGCCAGATGATGGGCTAAGCATGATACTTCATCAGAATGGATTAAAAGCATTAAATGAAATATATTGAAATCTCGTATTAAGCGATTGATGAGTCATACGAAAATCTGTTCCTCTGTCTTTAATAATTCAGAATTGAAAAAAAAAGAATTTGATTACACAATCAATACATTTTGGTCCTAGATGACAATTGAAGCAGGTAACTGTGAGACTAATTATCTAAATTGTATTTTAGGAGAACTGGGATTTCATTCTGCAAGTGGCAATCGATATTAAAAATAAATTTAACCCCCCCCCCCCCACCTTCCCCTCTATCGAGGGAATTCTCCAAAATCATATATCATTTTCAAATATTCACAAGTATTCCAATATTCCCAACAATCAAATAAAATTTAAATCACTTTACGCATACTGCCCTAAACGGCATAATAAATCTTACAAACAGACCCAGACGAGTTCCAGTAAATGTTCTACTAAGCCTCACCAAAATTTTAACACCAGTGAAAAGGAACCTCAGTCGTAGTGCACAGTAATGGATGTTAATTCGATGTGGAACGTAAAAAATCCAAGGAACGTTTAGAACTCTGACATTTAAAACGTTTACAAAAATTCATTAACACAAAAATTGTACGGGTTTTCAATACTTAATACAATCCTTCCCAATAAAAAGTCATTGTTTTTTGACATCTCGGACTGCTGCTTTTTTAAATTTAAATAGAATCGTGAATTCAATTACCTTAGTAATATGCAAAATTATTTTATTAAAAACATTCTGGTGGTACACACAAATACTCCGAAGTTGATATCAAAAAGATGCATAAGTGTCTGGTTGACAACATCTTTGTTGTTTTGGGGGATCAAGTCTCCCAACAATCTGTCGGAGTTTTTTATGGTACCAATTGCGCCCCGTTATTAGCAAACCTTTTTTTGTATTCATACAAAGAATTCATTCAAAAACTTCTAAATGAAGAAGAAGAAATATCTTGCCCTGGCCTTTAACAATTAGATATATCGACGACAATTAATCATTTAACAATGCTTATTTTATATTGCTAATTTTTTTTCCATATTAATACATCTTACTAGTGTAACGTGTTTGCCTAACACATATACTATATGATTTTTCTCAGGGTCTAGGGCCCCCTCAGATACCTTGCTGAGGAATTTGATTGTTGAATGGAACTTATATACAGATGCAAAATATACAAATATCGGGTGCTTCCCTAGCACGCAAATAAACGAAATGATTAAATCGCCTCCTAATCTGTTAGGCTTCTAAGTCCGCAGTGACTTCGAGAAGCGCCCAAAGTAACAACCAAAGCGCCAGCGCGTCGCTTCTCCCAGAAGCGACAGGTTACTCTTAGATTAATAAAGAAAGTCCGTTTATGCAACGCTCACGTAGACTGTTACATACTACTGGGTAAAAACTGTTCTGCACATCGCATAGCAATCATGACTTACGAACAGACTTACCGCTATTGTCTATCTCAAACTATATAGGACTACCGGACTTCTTCTCTAGCACTCTATCGCATCAGTAACTGCATCAGAAACTGACTCTATCGAGTCTCGACGCCTTATATATACTATGAGTATATCACGTGACATACCCACTCGGAATGTCTGGGCACTCGGCGTTTTACGAGCTCAGGGTCCCTTCGGAACGCCCCGTCTCCTTCCCTTAATTATCTATTTCCGTTACATTACCCACGCCTCAGATTCAAGCGTCCTCGCTTGCATAGGAAAATAAAACAAAGAGGCATATTATAGACAATTTTTCTTATTTACAATAATTCGAATGCTGTCAATTCCTTTGACAAGGTAAGCTGTATATACATATACTACATCAATAACCAGTCTAGCAAAGATCTACTACATAATCCGATAAATAAGCAGGAGTCCGTCTGCTTCTACTAGATCTTTGGGGCTTCTGATTGATCTCTGGATCATTAACACCCTCTCTATCAAAGTCCAACTCTTCTAACTGATCTTGTTGTAACGTGAGATTTTCATTCTGGTCGACATCACCAGAATCACTTAGTTCTACCTCGCCAGACAGAATCTGAGGTTTAACCAACCTCATTCTGTCTACATGAATCACCTGTGGCGAACCTTTACTACCACAAAATACTTTGTACGTAAATTCTGAACATTTTTCTAGGACTTCGAAAGGTCCTTGCCAAAAGCTTGTTAGCTTTGGCGATGTACCCATACGTCTGCGAGGAAAGAATACGTAAACGTGGTCTCGAGGGGAGAATCTCTGCCATCGTAACTTCTTGTCATGGTAGCGTTTTTGACGCATCATTTCCCCTTTAGTATTTTCTCTCACAATACGGTGTGCTTCTTCCAGTCTTTCTTGAAGCAACCAGGCCCATCTATTTTGTGGTATTGGCTTCCGCTGTACTTCCATTTCGTATACGAGGTCGAGCGGCGTTGTCGCTTCTCTACCAAGCATAAGGTAGTTTGGAGAGAAGCCAGTGGTGTCATGCTCCGCTGATCTATATGCCATCATGACATACGGCAACTGTTCGTCCCAATCTGTATGATTTTGGTTCACACAGGAACTTAACATGGCTTCAAGGGTTCGATTAAACCTTTCTACCATACCATCTGACTGCGGATGGTAGGGTGTAGTGCGAGTCTTTTCAATTTGCAATAGCTTGCACACTGAATGGAACAAATCACTCTCGTATTGACGGCCTTGATCTGAGTGTATTGTATAGGGTACTCCGAATCTAGTGATGACCTCTTCAACCAGAATCTTTGCCACAGTTTTTGATTCCATATTTGGCATCGGGAAACATTCAGTCCAGCGAGTAAAATAATCTGAAACTACCAGTATGTATCTGTTTCCAGATTCTGTCAATGGCAATTCCCCCATAATATCTGTTGCTAATCTATCCATGGGGAACCCATTCTGAACAATTTGCATCGGCGCTTTCTGGCTAGTAAATGACGGCTTTCTTCTGGCACAAATGTCACATCCATTTATGTACCGACGAACATCTTTGTGAAGCCCTGGCCAATAAAATTGACATCTTATCTTTGCGATAGTTTTGTTTATACCTAGGTGACCTGCAGTACGCTTGTCATGGTATTCCTTTAGAATATGCCTTCTCTCAGACATAGGCACAATTATCTGGAGCTTTTCCGCCTTTGTTTCTTGGTCTATGGTTCTCCGATATAGTAAATTGTCCTGAATGGTAAGTAAACTTAGCTGTGACCATAGAGAACGTAGAAATGCACTTTGACTGGCAACTTCTCTAAATGATGGTTTCTTTTCCTGATCCATCCAACGTTTTACAAGAACAATTTCTTTGTCTTCTCTTTGGACCCTATGGAGATAAGTCTCTTGAATAACTGGGGCGTCTATTGTTGCAGTTCTTACTTTGGGTTCTCCTTTTTCCTTATCCCAGTCTACTTTGAATCCACATTGCTTACAAGGAAGACGACTAAGCGCGTCGGCGTTTTGGTGTAGCTTGCCTGGTCGATGTTGGATCTCTATGTCATACGTGGACAGCACTTCAAGCCAGCGAGCAAGCTGACCCTCTGGATTTTTAAAGTTGGTCAGCCATCTCAGCGAGCTGTGATCTGTGCGCAAAATAAACTTACGCCCGTAGAGGTAATGCTTAAAATACTTTGTAAAATATACTGCCGCCAGCAACTCTTTTCTCGTCACGCAGTATTGCCTTTCGGACTTAGTAAAAGTCTTGCTGGCGTAAGCAATCACACGTTCTTTACCATCGTGCACTTGTGATAATACTGCTCCCATTGCAAAGTTACTTGCGTCCGTGTCCAATATGAACGGCTTACTAAAGTCAGGATGTGCAAGGATGGGGGCACTTGTCAGTGTAGATTTTAACTTTTCGAAAGCACTTTGGCAATCCTCACTCCAAACGAAGGATTTGCTTTTCTCTGTCTGTTTGTGAAGGGGTTTTGCTATGCTCGCAAAGTCTTTCACAAACTTCCTGTAGTAGCTACATATACCCAGGAATGAACGTAGCTCACTCACATTGGCTGGCACTGACATTTCCTTAATCGCCTCAATCTTCTTTGGATCCGTAGTAATACCTTTCTCGGAAATTATGTGTCCGAGATATTCTACAGACTTGCAAAACAAGGAACACTTCTTGGTCTTCAGTTTCAACCCTGCATTTGCCAATCGGTTGAACACTTTGCTCAGGTTCTCTACCATGCCCTCAAATGTCTTACTAATGACGATGATATCGTCCAAGTAAATCAAACATATTTCCCAATTCAACCCTGCAAGGACTGTCTCCATCAATCTTTCAAATGTCGCTCCGGCATTGCACAAGCCGAAGGGCATTACTTTAAATTGATACAATCCTTTTCTGGTGGCAAAAGCAGTCTTTATTTTGTCACTGGTCTCCATTTCCACCTGCCAGTATCCCATAGCCAAGTCGAGAGTTGAAAACCACGAAGCACCACTTAGACTACCTAACACGTCGTCGATCCTCGGAAGAGGGTAAGCATCTTTCAAAGTAACCGCGTTTAATTGCCTATAATCGATACAAAATCGAGTTGATCCATCCTTCTTCTTCACTAGAACGATACCCGAGGCCCACGGACTAGACGAAGGTTCAATTACATCCCTCTCAAGCATATCGTCCACCAACCTATCTGCTTCTTCTCTCATGTGTACCGGTAACCGTCTTGGTGGCTGTTTTATTGGGCGTGCGTCTCCCGTGTCGATACAATGCTTGACAACATTTGTTCTGCCAAGTCCATCATCCGAACCAGCAAACAGAAAAGCATATCTGGATAACAGGTTATCTACTTCAGTCTTCTGTTTTTGGTTTAAGCACGTTTTTGACTTTTCACTTAAGACCTGCAGCTCTTTTGAAAAAGGTTTCTTATGACCGCTATCTTGATTTTCTCCTTCTAATATCTTTACCACGGGGCTAAGCTGTCCCATATTTGTTCCCTTATAAATCGTCTGTGCATCGGTCGATAGATTCATAACTCGTATTGGAACCTTATTATGATTGCTCACCAGAGTTCTGCCAACCAAACCTTTATTTGAATCTAGCAAACAATTCCTTGGCTCTACAACACCATATCCACTTGGAAGGTTCTTGCCCTCTGGTACGCATACGTCACAGCTTGCAATCATTTCACTTCTTGGTGGTATAGTGAACGATTCTGAAGCCACCACCCGATAACATCCTAGCATACCTTGAAGTAATAAAGAATAATGTTCACCATTTATTGACATTACTTTCTTGGAGACGTCTAACGTGCAATTTTGTTCATTCATGAAATCCAGACCCAGGATTCCATCCACTGTTATATCAGCGACCACCACCGTTCTCACAAAGTTACTCGAACCGATTGTTAAGGTTAATGTAGCTTTGCCAAAAAGTTTTAGAGGTCTACCTTCAGCAGACATTATGTCTTGGTGCATACTATCCAAAACAAGATTTTGATGAACCTTTTGAATTTCACTGAAGACATTCTTTGCAATGAGCGTAACGGTTGCTCCTGTATCGATCAACATTTTTGTGTCTACATCTTCTATTTTAGCTGAGAGATACATTCCAGCCTCACTGGGTCTATTGTAAGCAATTGGCTGCAGCTTACGTTGTGTTCTAACTGTCTGAGCAGAACCAGAACCATGACCCGGTGCTTTAGAGCTTTTGCCAAACTTCTTTGTTGTTTCGTTTAGCTGCTTCGAAGGACAATGTTTGCTTATGTGTCCTTCTTTACGACAATTGTAGCACTTTATTGTTCTTGAAGGTTGCCGTGGCTTCTTGTCATTGCGATCCGTCCAGTTCATTGAGCTAGGTGACTTATTTTTCATTTCACGCATTTCTGTCTTAAGTTCCATAACAGAACTTTGCAAATCTCTAAGAGTTTTGGTCAGCTCGTCGGTATTTATCTGGGATTTGAACTGAGCCTTATCGTGATCCGTTTCTGTAACTACGCGCAAGTGTGACTTGTATTCCGATCTTCTGGAGTCAGCTCTGACAAAGGCTTCTAATTCAGCCGCTAGCCTTATAGCGTCGTTCAAGCTCTGGGGTCTAGCTTGTTTAATTCTAAGACGCATGTCTGCATCAACCAAAGCATCGATAAACTGTTCCTTAGATAAAGTCTCCTGAACGTCGTTTGGTGCTGTAGGATAGGCGAGATGTGTTAGCCTCCGAATTGACTGTCCTAATTCTGGGAGCGTCTCCGTCGCTTTCTGTCTTCGTTCTCGTAGTTGAACTCTGTATAGTTCTGTCTGGTTTGCAGGGGCAAAACGATCCTCAAGCGCCTTAATCAGTTCATCATAGTTCCTTCCATCATCTCTACTCAAATTCCCAAGCACTCCCTGTGCTTGTCCCCTCAAAGAGACTGCTAAATAAAGACCCTTTTCTCTAACGCTCCAACCATTCAATGAAGAGCACGCCTCAAAGTGTGATTTATAATCAAGCCACGACCCAGTCCCGTCATACGTAGCTGGTTTAATATAATTAGATGGCTTCTTTACAGAATTCAGTTCCTTTGGTTTTGCTTCGTCAGTCTTGATATTTTCAAGAAAGCGCCGTAGTCTGACAGTTACACCTGGTTCATCCTCTCTGGCAACGATAGGTGTGTCGCTTCTTAAAATGGGCTCTTGTTCTAAATTGTCAATTCTTGGTGTTTCACTCTGGATTTTGGCCGAAGCTTGGTTAACATCTTCTATAGGACTTTGAGTCATTATTCCAGAGTCGCTTCTACGGGCCGTGGTTGTTCTTATACTAGCTGGAGTAGACGTTTTCTGATCATGATTGTACGAGGATAATTCAGAATTCTCAAGCGTCTTCCTTCCTAAACGTGTAATTTCGGCTTCCAACCTTGCTATTTCTTCGTCTAAGCTCGACATTTTTATTAAAGCAACGAAACTTTACAAATAATGAAACATAAGAAATATATGAAGTTAACTCTTTTTTTTTAAATTCAATCAAGCAACCAAATCAAGGCCCCACGTTGGGCGCCATTTTCTGTAACGTGTTTGCCTAACACATATACTATATGATTTTTCTCAGGGTCTAGGGCCCCCTCAGATACCTTGCTGAGGAATTTGATTGTTGAATGGAACTTATATACAGATGCAAAATATACAAATATCGGGTGCTTCCCTAGCACGCAAATAAACGAAATGATTAAATCGCCTCCTAATCTGTTAGGCTTCTAAGTCCGCAGTGACTTCGAGAAGCGCCCAAAGTAACAACCAAAGCGCCAGCGCGTCGCTTCTCCCAGAAGCGACAGGTTACTCTTAGATTAATAAAGAAAGTCCGTTTATGCAACGCTCACGTAGACTGTTACATACTACTGGGTAAAAACTGTTCTGCACATCGCATAGCAATCATGACTTACGAACAGACTTACCGCTATTGTCTATCTCAAACTATATAGGACTACCGGACTTCTTCTCTAGCACTCTATCGCATCAGTAACTGCATCAGAAACTGACTCTATCGAGTCTCGACGCCTTATATATACTATGAGTATATCACGTGACATACCCACTCGGAATGTCTGGGCACTCGGCGTTTTACGAGCTCAGGGTCCCTTCGGAACGCCCCGTCTCCTTCCCTTAATTATCTATTTCCGTTACACTAGAAAAAGATATGAATGGTAACTTAACGACAAAACTTCATGATAAACATGATGACTCAACTTTCCTACAGTCAACTTTGTGGCAAAATACTCTTATCCCCTGCATATTGAGTTTACTAAGTATGACTTCCAATGGATTCGATACGCAAAAGTATGTTCTACGTACGGATAATTTTTAATAAGGCATGCTAACGACAAAGAAGTTGATGATTCAGGATATAAACAATCTCGTTTAAAGCATTTCGCAAATCCTATGGTCGATACAATGACCCTGTAAGCATAAAAAATATACATCATTAAGTCGAATGCTGACTGTCTTCCCCTTTTTTAAACTCTCAAATGAACTGTTAATTTGTCCCACATCACATTAAATTGCGCCGAGTTGAGTAAACTTTTGATCGTGACATTTATCACAATAGATGGGTTACACGAAATTGTACACTTTGTTTTATTCTATAATACATAGAAAATTGATTGGGAGGTTATCGAGTAAATCTCAGGGATTACTTTTCAGGAACCGGGATCCAATATATATCTCCCTAAAAACCACGAAAAACAAATAACACCTATGTATTTAACCACTGAAACATAGAGCAAGCAATTATTTATTTCCCATGTCTTTTAATATTGATATTCAGAATCCTCGCTGCATTACCCGTTCATATAAACCAATTTAATGACGAAATATTTTCATTGCTCTTCACTCTAACGCGCAAGGCTGTATACTAATACAAATACCGCGAGCGCAAGCAGATCGCCCACAAATACAATAGACAAAACTATAGCAAGGATGAACTGACGATGGTCGCCAAAGTCATTTTCCTTGACTTTACAGTGAATAGCAATCGTTTTTATTAACGCTGGAGCACAACTAAATAGGATTCATATCCGCTTTATAATCTTAGACATATCAGGATGAGATACCACTCTTATTTTTGGATTGTAGTGATTCTATTTGGTTTAGCAGACTTTGCAAGTAAGAATTTTTGCCTCTATCTTTTCTCTGGGAGTTTATGCTATATATCTCGCCATTTATTTAAAAATTAAATTAATGAAAACTTCCTTTCCAGTACCTAAACTTGGGAATGGGAAAATAAAATAACCTTAGGATATAATTCATTGAATAACTCAGATTTTTGTCAAAAGGTCAATATTGACATGCTTTTAGCTTTAATCTTTTCCTGCCTTAATATAATTCAAAATAGTTGGTCGTGGCCAGACTAAGACGAATTAAACCTTTTTGAAAATAAAAGTTCTGTGTAAAGATATTGGAATTTACATTAATTATAGATCTAGAAGAAGTTTCTTTTTATTATTTTTACCATTACATAGTCAAGGGCTAGAAAAATCATAATTCTTTTTTTTTTTTGGTGAACCACTTAGATGATTTCTGTTGACCTTCCAATATTCTATTAATATGGAATTCTGAGAATCGTTTAACTTATTAAATGTTAAACAAGATGATAGCTATTACTTTAAATCTGAGTATTTTCAAAAAACATACTAAAAACACCCATGCAACATTCGCATGTAGAAAGTATACCTTGTTACAAAATTTTACGAGTGAAATTCAAATGTAAGAAATGTTGTTTAAAAGTGTGCTGGTAATAATGGAAAGAATAGATAGAATTAAAAAAAAAATCAAGTAGGTATAACCCTTTAATATTGAAAAAAAGCTAAAAATGTTTTTAGATACCTTCCTGACACTTTATGATTGTAATTTCAAATTCTATTTAAATAGTTCAAAATACTTTTATATGAGATGGCGCGGGAATTTTCTTTAACTTCTGAGAGATATGATTTTTTTTCTATCTTATGAATATTTGTAAATTTTTGCCTCGTACACAATTTCAGAGGAGCTTAAATAGCGAGGTCTGCCTTTGCAATTCTCCGGTTCTTTCCTACAATGAGCAAACGACTGTTTATAGAGATTCCTGTATAATTAATCGTACATTTATATTAATCATACATGGCAATGCATGATATACAGTTGTGAAGAATCTACATTATGCGTTACTGATGATTTACGGCCTCTACATACAGGTACTTATCCAGTGGACGTGGAAGATTTAGAAGATGGCGACATCCTCCTGGAGGACAAACGATCTCTCGTTCCAACCGATCCAAATATAGACTGGGCACGCGCGGAATCCCTGCCTTTCAGCAGAGACAATTTGATGACAATTGACCGACGGTCCATTTACAGTTGGCATCGACCCGGAAGACGACCGAGTTATATAATCCCATATTACAGGATCGGAGACGGTGTCAATTATCTATATGACGGCGGGGTACGGCCTTCAAGAGTCGGAATATCCTTGTCAAGAGTCGCCCCCTATCGTCAGTTTCGACCTTGATGGATGAAAAAATACGATGCTTTGATAAAATTTTAAACAATTCATTGCTGATTAAATTTCACAATCATAATATTTTTGATTGTCGTCACACTATTTTGCATTCCTTATGAATCAACGTAAAATTGGTTTGGTAATGGATCTTCAATAAATGTGCGTTTTGAAATTGTTTAATTTTATTCTAATGAATACCGTTCTTTCTAATTCCAAAATACAACACTCAAATTAAGACTGAGCTAGTCTTAGGGATGTCTGGGAACGTGCAGAAAATGTTCTTATAATTTTGGCATTGTGTTTTAAGAAATGCATCTTAGAAGAGATTTAATCTAAATCTTCAAGTTTTAAAGCAATATGAGATGCATTTTTGAAAAAAATTATTTAGCTATTAAAATGTGTTAACATGATGAATTTCTATGTAACTTAAACCTTTATAATGAATTAGACTAAAATAATGCAGAACAAACCTGAATCTTCACTACAAGAGGATGCTTAGATGAGTTTCAATTTTCCTGGCCCAGTGGTTCTTCTATATACTATCCAATATACAGGTTTATATATTAAGAAATCATAATTGTCGTCCTTTACAATAATGATTATTGATAAATTAATGATAGAGAATAAACATTATGTGTAAAGGACGACAATAATGTAATTTTGATTCAATCGAAGCTTAAAATAGTTCTTGAACCGTGGCAAATATGAACAACAGACGTTTATTAATGTTATTTTTTTTCTATCGATATCATTGCAATAATTATTTAAAATTTGCACAAAAAATTCCGACATGAAAGTTGCAGCTCATATTGCGTAATTTTTTTCTATCATAACATTAATTGGTGACTTTGATAAATACTTCAGAGAGGTTTTCAAGTGACTTTTCGGAGGATCGTAAATGTATATTGATAATTCCTCATCTTTAGATATCAACTTTGATACATTCAAATAAGGTAGCAATTTTAATCAGAACTATAGAACCCATCAGTTTATATTTTGCACTGTTGCCTTGTAAACCTCCCTGCACAAATTGGTCTGAAACTTTAATATTGAAAAAGCCCTGGGGTCCATGTAATTGTAGAGACATGATGATTACCTCCCTGCAGGTATTTATACCATTCATTATCAAGGGCATTTCCAATTAAGAAAATCCTATTTAATCCGATCTTCGGAGGATTATGTGGCATACAAAATGCATGACGCTGATTCCTACTGGTATTGGTAAGTGCTTGTCAAGCACAAGAGTATACCGTGTAACTGTAGCTTATTACAAATATGCCACCTTTGATGGACTGATGTAACCGTACTGTGTTCATATAAAAAGGTGACAGTCTTATTATTTTTAGCAACATGAGCAGCAATTTTTTGGAGGCCTGAAAGTTGAAAAATGTATTTTGCAAAATTTTATTACATTTACAACAATGAAGTACTGCTATTTATTTATTGATATCTTTAAACAGATTCAAAGAATATCAGAAGTACCGCAAATTCCTCAATTTCCCTTCCCTTTACGAAAAATAATGCAAAAAAAAAATTTTATTCTCTTTTATAACATAGAAAGAATGAAACATATGGAGAAAACAAACAGTATTCAAGATCAAAAGTGACTAAGAATTATGAAGATAACAAACACCAATAATGATCATAGAAGTCCGTTGAAATCTCAGGAACGGAGCAACATGAGGATCAGGTGATATTGAGGAGTAAAGTATCCCCGTCGACCGTTCACACCCGCCATGTTCTCTTTGTCATGTTCGATTTAACCCGTAAAAACTTTAGAAAGAAATAGCCTAATAATTTTCAAGAAAAACGTCAGTCAGTATTTGACGTTTTGCTGACAAGGTCAATATATCTACCAAAGAACTTGCAAAGAATTGACTTAATTGGGACTGTTAATCCCTATTTGTTATAAGCTGGCTTTGTTTCAGAAATTGTTCTTACAAAGAGCATACTCTTGCGTATCTAATTTACTTGGAGACACAAAATCCATATGCAGGTAATAATGGTATTACATAAATAAGGGAATCTGACGATAGAAATAATAATGGAAGATGAACTCCAACAGATGTGGAAGACTCCAAGAACTACAAAGAAATTGTCAATTAAAATTCAAGCATCCTTTTAATATCAGCTTCGGAGTACTTGTATGCATTTAACAAAATAATTTTGCAAATGACCAATGATAAGATAATGAAATATACGAGTTTCACTTGATTGGGAAAAAGAACCTGCTGTCAGTGATATCGATGTCAAAAACATGAAATAAAGTGTATTGCGGAAAATAATTGTATGAAGTGTCGAAAAATACGTTTTAATATCAATGATTTTAGTGAAACTTTGTGATTTCAAATTTTCTAAAAGTTCTTTGGATTTTTTTGTAGTATCCACATCTGATTTTCTCCGAATATATATTGTTATTCGGGACTCAAGAAGGTTTTTTCCTTCAATGTTGTGAATATCTTAATGAGGAGTAAAGAAATAGGCTTTGCAGAATAATTTTCTAGAACTCGCTTTATAAGTCCGTTTGTAAGGATTTTATCAAATTTATAAATCCAGTAAAGGTATGGCGATTCAAATTCATTTTGATTGTTGGTAATATTAAGATATTAAAACAAAATTACATGCGATTTTGAAGAACTTCCCCATTGGAAAGGGAACTATAAATATAAGTAAGATTACCATTTTCAGAATCAAAATCAAGATTAAACAAACCATTCTGCAAGAGAAGACTAAAACTATTGATTTGAAACATATGGAGATAACGAACAGTATTCAAGATCCAAAATTCATAAAACAATACAAAATAGGAGCAGAGCAAACACGAACCTACATAATACCCATTTGTTCTTGAACTTCGTGTTTACAATGTTTTCAATTTCACAATTGTTATTATATGATGCTCCATCTTTTAGGAAGGGGCTTCTGAGACAGTGTACGTAATGAAACAAAAAATTTGTGGACAGAAAATTATTTATTTTTAAAATACATGTATAAATTGTCACTCGTGTGAAAATACATCAGCAAAAAATACTGTCCTACTGTTTGATTTCGATAATTTACGTTCAATAATGCAAATAATATACAATTCATGGTCAGTACAAAGACTTTGTATGCAAACTACATGACAAAATATTAACTGATTACTACATGTAGTATGCCCCTTTCGAGAATTTTCACACATATAAGGAGTTGCTACATAGAGAATAATACATACCCTTTTCCATATCACATCCTGTATCAGCCCGAGACACCAATATCAAGGGGCAAGGCCCGAGGGCTGATATTGGGAGGGCTGATACAGGGTGATGTGGAAAAGGGTATGTTTTATTATATTTATTACATACCAGTTGAGAAGAAAATAAGTAAATAATCATTGCTTTACATCATGTACATCTTGTCTATAATTTTTGTTTCTATTTCTATTTCAATGCACTTGATCCGTAATTTGAAAATATTCTATAGTATTACATGTATTTGTAAATTAAGATTTACCTTATTTTTAAAAAGTTAAAATTAAGAGAATATGAACCCACCAAAAATTGTGTATGAGTACAAGTACTGTTATTGTGGTTTAATTTACTAAGGTTGTGATATTGACGTCACAGTAGCCGTATCAGCCCTGCAGGGCTGATATGGATTTGCAGGGCTGATACGGATATCAGCCCCGCAAATCCATATCAGCCCTGCAGGGTTGATACGGCTATTGTGACATCAGCCATATCGCATATGCAAAAAACCTGTATTTATTACTAAGTGTGTAATAACTATTTTTATCGACTAAGGGCAGTTGCGGCCGGGGTTTGAATCGCCACTTGCTTTATCATCTTTAAATTTTTGGTTGTAGAATAAAACAAACTTTTTAAAACTTCCTTTAAAATTTCGTGTTACCGGCCTTCACCAGTCAGGTATATTTTAATGTGAATCAACTCAACATTGAACAATGTATCATATCCGATGTTTGATTCATTTGCATTCAAATAATATGACATAGGGGGTGTATGAGGGAGACGGTGTGTTTTGTGTAAGGGATGAGAATGTGTGTCATTATTTTAGTTTATGAGAATTAATAAATGATATTTGAAATGTGTAAATGTTTGATAGAATATTAGCAACTTGTGACAAAAGTAATGGTAATGTGATTATGGGAAGCTTCTCTGCTTCAAAGAGAGACAATTGTGATGTACGAGTACTGAGGAGCTAGCACTGATAATCTAAGACCATACCTTTCACAGTGCGTAATTGTGATATTTTATGTATTAAATTCAGAAAAGGCAGCAAATGATGTAGGAATGAGTCTTTTTTCCCCATTTCAAACAAAACAGATCGTTTTTACCATTTTTCGTACACAAGGTGTGAATGAACCTCGGGCTTCCTTTGTGATAGTGAGAAAATATGAAAGCTATCTGAATTGTATTCTTTACGTGTATGCTGGTATATTTAGCCAAGTCTGAATGACGACTATCTGAAAGTCGACAATCATTACGGTAATGAACATGTGAAGGTACCGATGTCAGAAACTTTAAATCGGCTCGTTACGATGACATCGGTTCGGTGTCGTTACTTGAGAAGGCAGGCCGTGAGTCGTGTCATTTTTTCAAGTTACGGGTATTTATTTTACTGTCTGAAATTGCAGTAAGGAACAGGACTAACAACCTTTTCTAAATTTTTCATGAATTTAAGCTGTTAAAAACAAGGTATAGAAGAGAATTTTGCATCAACTGGCGATAGGCCTGTTGAAAACAAATGTGAATTTGATTCTTTTTTCATTTTGAGATGTTATATTTTTCATAAAAGGAATGTTATATACTAGGTTACACCAGTAAGTCACAATATCAAGACATGTTGTAAGCCTTCACAGAAAAAATGAGAACATATTTTAAAGAATGAAATTTTCAATCTATTTCAATTAATGTCTGTTGTTATGACAAGGTACGAAAATTCAGTCCTTTATCATAGGTCTGTTATTGCCACTGTTCTGAATTATACTATGAAGAAGTTGTTTTTAGATATTGCTAAATTTCAATCATGCCATCAGAAAAGAGGGGAAAAGGGCGGATGCTGGCGAGACTAAACAGTCATTAGAAACTAAAGGTATGTTTTCATTTACTCCGAAATGTCCGACGTTTTCAAAAACGCAAAACTAAAGTGCGAAGTTAAAATAGCAAAATCTAATTTAGACGTCAGAATATTTATGAAACTGAGTTTGAAATTTTTTTCATTTCACTTTTTGTAGATAACAATAACAATTTCTGTTCAGCACATTGTAAAATTATAATTTATTGTATTTTTACTTAACAACATTAATGTTCCTCTCTGTGTTTTATAATTTTAGAAGGAAGATAACTACGATGTAAATGTTTATCATAAGAGAGTATATTGCCCAATTTCATTTTTTTTATTATGGAAACAACATTTCATTTAATAAATTACTCAACTCATTGCACAGTAATAAATGAATTTATAATGCATCACAAATATATGTTATAAGACAGAAAATGAAAATAAAGTGACAAACATAATAGCAATTAGACTTTTGAAGCTTAAACCAAATTATAAATAATATTTGTTATAAATGCAACCATTACAACCATTACCAAATCTTTTATAACCCAAATGATAAAAATCACTCATATTCCGCTACGCACTTTCTAAAGCACCCATTAATAGATTGTTTGCTTCTGCAATCGATGATAAAATAATGAACGTTTGCAAAAAAACTTTTACAAATGCACCTGAATTCATACTAACTCCTTTAAAATTACAATCAGAATTTAGAAGCAATGAATAGTATTTCATATAAAAAAGTAATGCTTAGATACAATGGTATTTCATTTTTAAAGAGAACTCCAATGTTCGTTTCCTTTTCTTAATGGATATTCCTAAATTATAGAGTTTCCTTATTCATTTACAGGTACAGTAAAACTCGGTTATAGCGAAGTCCTGGGGACCGGTGAATTTAATTCGCTATATCCGTAATTCGCTATATCCGTATAACGAATTCGTATAATAATTATAGCGAATTCGCACTATGCATGTTTTTCTTCAAGTATTGCTACGAAGTATGTTAGTGAAGCAAATATTACAAGACATATCTTCGATAACGTAGGTTTTCTTATGAATTGAATTTTATATACAAATGCTAAAAGGAAATAAAGTAGGTTCAATTTATTATTTTTTTATAATCTTTGAAGGGTCGTTATAAAAGATGTAAATTTCATTATATTTAACCTCAATGGGACTCAAAATCAGTTCGCTATATCCGTAAATTCGTTATATCAGAGTTCGTTAAAACCGTAAAATTTTACAAAAAATTGTTAAGAATTTTGCCGGGGTTCCATAAAAACTTCGTAATATCCGTGAATTCGCTATATCCGTGTTCGTACTAAACGAGTTTTACTGCAACCAGATTTTTTTATGAATGTCATTGATAACTTTGTTTTCAAACAAACACGACTCCACAGATGTTTCCTATTTAGTTGGTTTTAGCAAAACCCGCACCGACATCTTCCGGACAATAGTTGATAAACATGAAAAGGCGTTTTCCTATTTTCTAGGAAATCATTTTTTAAAAATGTTTATGGAAAGTGAGTCTTAATTTCAAAAAAAAAAAAAAAAAAACGCCGTATCTTTCATAAGAAATTTACTTTTAACAAAATGATAATTCGATCTATCCCCTCTTTCATCTTAAAGAGGCTGGGGTGGCAGCCATTTTCAGACTTTTTTGATCTCCTTTAAAAAGAAGAGCTCCATATAAAGATATACTCAAATGATGAAATTTTAAAACTAATACTAGCATGTATGAATTTTTTCTTTGCCAAATGATAGTTGACAGCTCAAGATACCCTAACTTAAAAAAATAAGTTAAATCTGGTGGTTAATATGTGATTAATTTGTTGACCCCTCAGCCTCCTTAATACATTGGATAATTTCCTCTTCATAAAAACTTGAAATACTTTCTACTTGTCGGATTTTGTCGGGTTTGTTTTTTAGATAGTTCTATCCCGTCATTTACCTATGTATAATTTGTTCGAATTTTACATACTGTTTTGTTTACACATCAAGTAATTAAGAGAAATAAGGAGATAATAAACGGAAATCAAAGTCAGAATTCCACGGAACTCAAATATAGATAATGAAAAGTGATAAGTCTATTGAAACAATGAAACACAGGACCCACAATGAAACACAGGACCCCTTTCCTTCACGAAAAATGATGCAAAAAATATAGCCTCTTTTATAAAATATAAAGTATGAAACATGGAGAAAACGAATATTATTCAAGATCGAAAGTGACTCTGAATTATGAAGATAACAAACACCAGTGATGATCATACAAGTCCATTGAAACGGTGAAAATCAGGAACAGAACAATACAAGGATCAGGTGACATGGAGGAATCAGTATCCCCGTTGACCGTTCACACCCGCCGTGTACTCTTTGTCATGTTCGGTTTGATAGGAAAAAAAATCCGTAGATACTTTAGAAAGAAATGGCCTAATAATTTGCAAGAAAAACTTCAGTAGCTATTTGACTTTTTGCTGACAAGGTCAATATATCTACCAAAGAATTTGCTAAGAATTGACAAAAGTGGGACTGCTGATATCCCTATTTGTTATAAGCTATCCTTGTTTCAGAAATAGTTCTTTTATAGAGCATACTCTTGCGTATCTAATTTACTTGGAGACCCAAACTTTATCATACCAGTATTTTATAAATAAAGGAACCTGACGAAAGAAATAATAATGGAAAATGAATGGAAGATGAACTCAGACAGATGTTGGAAGACTACAAGAACTACAAAGAAATTGTCAATTAAAACTCAAGCATCCTTTTAATATCAACTTCAGAGTACTTGTATGTACAATAAGATTATTTTAACAAAATAATTTTGCAAATGATCAATGATAAGACAATGAAATATACGAATTTCAATTGATTGGGGAAAAGAAGCTGCTGTCACTGATATCTATGTCACAAAACATGAAATTAAGTGTATCGCGGAAAATAGTTGTATGAAGTGTCAAAAATATGTTTTAATGTTAATGATTTTGGTAAAACTTTGTGATTTCAAATTTTCTAAAAGTTCTTGGATTTATTAAAGTATCCACATCTGATTTTCTCCCATTTTTAATATATATTGTTATTCAGGACTCAGGAAGTTTTTTCCCTTCAATGCTGTTAATATTTTAATGAGGAATAAAGAAATAGGCTTCGTAGAATAATTTTCTGTAACTCGCTTTATAAGTCCGTTTGTGAGGATTTTATTAAATTTATAAATCCAGTAAAGATATGACAAATCCATTTTGATTGTTGGTAGTATTAAAACATTTAAAAAAAAAAATAACGTGATTTTGAAGAACTTGTAAATATAAGTTAGATTACCATTTTCAGAATTAAAATCAAGATTAAACAAACCATTCTGCCAGAGACTAAAACTTTTAAATTGAAACATATAGAGATAACAAACAATATTCAAGATCAAAAGTCCATAAATCAAAACAAAATAGGAACAGAGCAAACACGGACCTCCAAAATTCCCATTTGTTCTTGAACTTCATGTTAACAATATTTTCAATTTCACAATTGATATTCTATGATGCCACATCTTTTAGGAAGGGGCTTCTGAGACAGTGTTATGAAACGAAATAAAAATGGACAGAAAATCAAATTTTTATATAAATTTTCACTCGTGGAAAAATACAACAACAACAACAAAATACTAATCCATGCACTGTTTGATTTCGATAGTTTACGTTCAATAATGCAAAAAATGTACAATTCATGGTCAGTACAAAGGCTTTGTATACAAACCACATGACGAAAGATTGATTGATTGATTATATATTGTTTAATCCCCCTTTCCAGAATTTTCATACATATAAGGAGGCCACCACATACCAATAAAGTACTTTGCATTTAGACCATTACTTGGCGTTTAGTTTCCTCAGAAAGTCCAGCGACAAACTGCCGAGCTCCTGTAGAGAAGGAACAGTTGCTATCTATTTTTATCGACTAAGGGCATCCAGGGCCAGGGTTTGAATCCCCACCTGTTTTACCATCTTTTAAGCATAGCTAGGCTCTACCAACTTCATGTAACAAAAAAACAGAAGAAAGCAAAAAAGAAAGAAAAGAAGGAGTTAAAATAAATATATAAATCCAAAATCTCTCATGTTTTGGTTACTAGTATTGAATAAAAAAAAAATTTCGACCGTATTACCGGTCTTAATCAGTTAGGTTTATTTTAATGCAGAACTCAACATCGAACAGTGCATTATATCCCTGTTTCTGTCGTACGATGTTGAGTTTATATGCATTCAAATAATACGATCGACAGCGTTGTGAGGGTGTGTGTGAGGTAGAAGTGTATGTGTTATTATTTCAGTTTATGATGATTGATAAATGAATTTAATTGAAATGTATATTTGTGATAGAATAATAGCAACTTGTAAACGTTTGATAATAAGAAATGGTAATGTGATTATGAAAAGCTTCTTTGCTTCAAAAATGTGGTCAAAGAGAGACAATTGTGATGTACGAGTACTGAGGAGCTAGCACCATACCTTTAATTTCACAGTGCGTAATTGTGAGATTTTATGTATCAAATTCAGAAAAGCCAGCAAATGACGTAAGAATGAGTCTTTTAATAATTTTCCCCATTTTAAACAAAACAGATTTTTTACCATTATTTGTACACAAGGTGTGAATGAACCTCGAGTTCCTTTTGTGATATAGTGAGAAAATATGAAAGCTATCCGAATGGTATTCTATACGTGTATGCTGGTAAATTTAGCCTTAAAAGTCGACAATCATTACGGCAATGAATACGTGAAGGTACCGATGTCAGAAATTTAACGTTAAACACTTTAAATTGGCTCGTAACGATGACATCGGTTCGGTGTCGTTACTTGAGAAGGCAGGCTGTGAGTCCTGGTGTCATTTTTTCAAGTTACGGGTATCTATTTTATTGTCTGAAATTGCAGTAAGGAACAGGACTAACAACCTTTTCTAAATTTTTCATGAATTTAAGCTGTTAAAAACAAGGTATAAAAGAAAATTTTGCACTGGCGATAGGCCTGTTGAAAACAAATGTGAATTTGATTCTTTTTTCATTTTGAGATGTTATATTTTTCATAAAAGGAATGTTATATACTAGTTTGCACCAGTAGGTGCACAATATCAAGACATGTTGTAAGCCTTCACAGAAAAAATGAGAACATATTTTAAAGAATGAAATTTTCAATCTATTTCAATTAATTTCTGTTGTTATGACAAGGTACGAAAATTCAGTCCTTTATCATCGGTCTGTTATTGCCACAGTTCTGAATATACTATAAGAAGTTTGTTTTTAGATATTGCTAAATTTCAATCATGCCATCAAAAAGGAGGGGGAAAGGGCGGAGGCTGGCGAAACAAAACAAGAAACTAAAGGTATGTTATCATTTACTCAGAAATGTCCGACGTTCTCAAAGTTTTTTTTTTTTTTTTATATGAATTTGATATTTTACGTTAACATTCCTACGTTTACATGGCACATTAAATATCAAGACAATGAAAAGGATGAAAACCCTCAGATATTTCGAACTAGTTATCATATCTCAAAGAACCTTAAATAGTATCAAACTAATCAACATTTTAACAACTAAGTTAGTGGTGTACATCAACTTGCAACATGTCAGATAAATATCATAATCCTCTGTTAAGAGGCAGATATTTTAAAAACTCGAATCAATGATAAGTAGAATTAAATAGAAAACCATCTCTTGAACTGAAATATAAAAACGCAAACTAAAGTCCGACGTTAAAATTGCAAAACCTAATTTAGACCTCAGAACATATTATGAAACTGAGATTGAAAAAAATTTCATTTATGTTAAGCACAAATATATTCTTCTCTGTGTTTTGTAATTTTCGAAGGAAGATAAATAAATGTTTATCATAAGAGAGTCAATTGCTCAATTTCATTTATTATTATGGAAACAACATCATTAATAAGGTATTCATCTCATTGCACAATAATAAATGAATGAATTTATAATGCATCACAAATATATGTTATAAGACAGAAAATGAAAATAGAGTGACAAATATAATATATAGCAATTAGACTTCTGAAGCTTAAATCAAATTATGAAAAAATATTTAACCAGTATCTGTTATAAATGCAACCATTACCAAATCTATTAATCCAATTGATAAAAAAAAATACTCATAATCCTCTAAGCACTTTCTAAGGCATCTTCTTATAGATTGTTTGCTCCTCGATTATAAAATAATGAATGTTTGCAAAAAAAAAACTTTTACAAATGCACCTGAATTCATACTAACTCCTTTAAAATTACAATCAGAATTAAGAAGCAGTGAAAAGTATTTCATATAAAAATGTAATGCTTAGATACAATGGTATTTCATTTTTAAATATAACTCCAATGTTCGTTTCCTTTTCTTAATGGATATTCCTAAATTATCGAGTTTCCTTATTCACTTATAGGTAACCAGCTTTTTTATGAATGTCATTGATAACTTTGTTTTCAAACAAACACGACTCCACAGATGTTTCCTATTTAGTTGGTTTTAGCAAAACCCGCACCGACATCTTCCGGACAATAGTTGATAAACATGAAAAGGCGTTTTCCTATTTTCTAGGAAATCATTTTTTTTAATGTTTATGGAAAAAAAAGGCCGTATTTTTCATAAAAAATTGACTTTTAACAAAATGATAATTCGATCTATCCCCTCTTTCATCTTAATACATCGGATAATTTCCTCTGTATAAAAACTTGAAATACTTACTTCTTGTCGGGTTTTATTCAGATAGTTCTATCCCGTCATATACCTATGTATCATTTGTTCGAATTTTTAAATACTGTTTTGTTTACACATCAAGTAATTAAGAGAAATAAGGAGATAATAAAGAGCAAACAAACTAAGAAGTCCACTGAGCTCAAATATAGATAATGAAAAGTCTACTGAAACAATGAAACACAGGACCCACGGACCTCGTAAAGCAGGTGCAATGGAAAAGATTTTTGGCTACCATTAATGTCCTTTTCTTATCCCTAGGTTTATGAAACAAATGGGTCAGATTCTGTGATATTTTTTATTTTCAGTTTATTGGTAGATAATGAGTTAACATATGACTGGAAGTAACTTGGGTTCACGTCGTCGATTTAAATGTTGAGTTGATCGAAGGCCACAGCAAGTGTTTCCTTCTAATGATAAGTTTTTGAATAAATTCTGCATCATATAAAAACAAAAATAGGTCTTCTAATAATGGGAACTCCAACAAATTAAATATGGGAAGACCTGATCTCCGATAAACGACATAGATTGTCAATCGGAAGAAAATAAGAACCACCCTAAAATGATTTTAAATGCTATGTGCATGTATATATGAATGTACATGCTAGATATGATCCTTCCGCGTCATAGTGTTTGTCTGGGTGAAAGTGTAAAGTCGTCTTGCACTTCCTTTCTTGGCTATTTACAGACCTGTATTTTATGTGTTCATCATAGTCAGACAATGCATGCATATATTAATCACAATTCCAAATTTGTCCAATCAAATTCCATATACTTCTTAAAATCAAAAATATTTGTTGCAGATGCCGCAAAGGAGTAATCATGGATAAGTAAAACCTACCTACAGTGTTCTATTTTTTTTGTGTGAATTGAATTCGACTTTGAAAATGCGAAAACATGTAAGTAATTTTTACACTTTCTATTTATGTGAAAACAGGAGTAGTTTGAAAAGAACTTCTCAATACAGAGCTACGATTTTAAAGTTTTAACGTAGTGCTTCCTGATTTTTATTGATAATTTCTAGAAAAATTATAAATATAGATCAACATGCTGTGTGATCATGAATGAACATTTCCCCAGTTTTATTTATAATTTTAATCCTTCCTTATCACTTAGATACAGAGAGTCGAATTATTATTATATCACAGTATTCTTACAAAGAACTGCCCTGTAATTCTTCGAAAAGAAATTTCTGTGACAACTGCCTTTATCAGGTAGGTATACTTTGACTTTATTTTTCCAAGTATTTGTAAAAAGTTTCATCTTTTCCAAACATGCAATGTAATGACATTTTCTAAGTAATTCAGCAAGTTTTTCAAAAATCCCCAATCATTTTTTTAAATATGCATACACTAATTGTATTTTTAATATCATTATACGAGTTGTTCAGATTTATATTTTAGTATTGTGATAACTAACTCGAGAGCATTTACTCGTGAATTGAAAATTTATTACATCATGTTATAGCTGTGAAAACAGTTGCCAATCTTTATACTCCCGTATCCCCCCTTCCTCAAATATTTCTAAACCTTTCCTGTGATTGTATATTTCTGTCACCACTTGTCAGATAACTCTGTAGATTTGTCACATGATTATACTGACTTGACTTGTTAGGTCTTTTTGACCACTTGTCATTTATTCATGTGTTTTAAAATTCAGCACGAAAATAATTAATGTCTAGTGTTGGCCATCCTCTTGACGTCATATGTTTCTCACAAATTGACAAAAGATACGGCAAGTTATCAATATTATCTGACAAGTCGCATTAGCATCTGACAACTCGACTTGTCACAACATAAATTTGACTTGTCAAATAATTATATCGACTTTTCAGATATTATTTCGATAGAATAAAGCAACTATGGTTTGGCAGTTTTTTGGATTATGTTTCAAGAAGACGTCAGTCAATGCATTGACAAAAGTTGAAAATTTGAGTGAAATAATAGGTACAGTTATTGTTAAAGAGCAAGCATATGACATGAGAAGTGCCGCAGATGGTTTCTTTTTTTTCAAGGAAGAGACGTTTGGAAATTCTAAATAAAATGTTAACCTAGCTGACACAGGCCATGACAACTCTAACTGTGACATGGAAGGAAGCTTCTCATCACTTGTCGATTCTTAAAGTACAAAGCAGAAATATGACATGAGAGTTGACAATTCTAAAATCTTGACAGGAAACAACTTGAAATACGACAAGCAAATCCAAAGTATTTTGCCCTCTGCTTTTGGTGTCTCTGTGTCATTGTTTATGGCATATTGTTTCAAATTTGAACGCCCTATCATATGTCATTCAAAAATAAAGTTTCTTTTTACTTAGGTCAAACATGAAGGTCAAGGGGTCAGAAATCATAATATGTTCGGGATGATCTTGTCACAGGAAATGCACATGTCAAATATGAAAGTTCTATCTCTTCTCAATCAAACATTACAAGAAATAAATAACATTTTTGCAAAGAAAATAAAACGACAAGGTTCAAGATCATGGGATCAAAAATCATAGTTTATTTAGAAAGGTGATATCCCAGGTAATATGCATATGACATGTGAAAGTCCTACTTCCTCTCGTTTAAAAGTTTTGACCAAGGTTAAAGTTTTGAAGAGTAGGTCAAACTTCAAGCTCAAGGCCAGGAGGTCAAAAATCATAGTATATTAAGAAAGGTCTTGTCACAGGTAATATACATACTAGTAGTTAATGTGAAAGCCCCATCTCTTTTTATTCAAAAGGTATGAGGTCATCCGCGTGGTGCAGTGTTGAGAGTCGCCACGTAAGGAGTTGATCCTTACGTCGCGGGTTCAAATTTCACTGTGGGACGTGAAGACCGCTCTTTCGGATAAGACTGTATAAACCGAGGCCCCGTGTCGCAGTAGGTGCTGTCGCGTAAAAGACCCATCAAAGCTCAGTGCCGAGTACAGGACAAAATCTGCAGCTCTCCACTGGCAAATGATGGCGTCTGCATATGTGTAAAAAAAATTCTCGAGAGGGAATTTAAACAACAATCAATCAAAAGTTATGAGTTATGTTAAAGTTTTTGTGACAGACAGACTTACAGACGAATGAGATTTAATGTCCCCTTGCTTTCGCAAAAGCGGGGCACAATAATGATAAATAAAGGGAAAAAAAGGATTTATTTGACACACAACATGAAAAAGTTAACAGTCTGTTACAGCCAGAACAGGGAATAACTTGACATAGGAAATGACAATTCAAAAAGTACAACAGTAGAAATAAAATGTACTTAAAACATGATATAGCAAATCTAAAACTTACGTGAAGAGTAACATATCTGACAAACGACATGACAAGATCTTTTTCAAATTTTACATTTATCAAAACATGACATAATGCATTTCGATAATTTACACCTACCAAAAAGGAAATTTATTAACGACATAAACTTTAAGTGCCACTACATAAGGGTCATTTTTGTCATATGATGTTTGAAATCAATGTATACAATGTACGAGTCTCAATTTTTGCGACGAGACCTGCTTCGACACTTGCAAAGCAGTAGGTGGGTAATACTGCTTCTATTTTGTATTGTTAGGTCACCTGAGTAAACTCAGGTGACCTATTGTTATCCGTTTTTGTCCGTTTGAACATTTTGAACTTTTGAACATTTTCAGCTTCTTCTCTGAAACCACTGAACCAATTTCAACCAAATTTGGCATAATGGTCCCTGGCCCCTTGGGCCGGGGGGGGGGGTCGGGTCAAAACAACTAAAATTAGTTTAAAAATCTTCTTCTTTACTCCTGGACATCAAGCAGTCAAACCGTTGGTATGATTGTAATCAGCATTGAGTCCTCTACCAAAATTATGAATCTCATGGTCTCAGGGTCAAGGGTTCTGGTGCTAGGGCGGGGCTGAATGGTATTTATAGTGAAAATGCATTATTTCTTTGAAATTCTTCTTTTATACTCCTGGGCATTACAGCGAATTACAAAATAGTGGTAAAGTTTTCAATAGCTTGCTGGATAGCTCAATAGGGTATAGAATTTGGTATAACAAGTATCACATTAAGACTGAATCTAGGTCACGAGGTTACTCAGGTGTATCATTAGTTTTTACAGGTAAATGTGAGTTGATTTCAATGTTCTATGAAGCCACGTATATATGCCAATGTGTTCTGCTGTAAATAAATGCATTATTCTTCTTTAATTGCATTTTTTCAATAAATTTGCTGAATTAAAGAATGACATATCTAAGGTTAGGAAGTTTCTCTCTCAACTCACTGATTATAAATAAACACATAAATATAATAATAATATAGATAACACCTAGTTTTATAATCATATTGAATTTATTAATTATCAGCATCTCTAAACCAAGTAAATTTCTTTATTCAGTAACTCTATGAAATCTGTTCAAGCTAAGTGTTTTGCAATATACTTTTTATGAAAAAAATTAGTAAGATAATTTTATAAAGCAATTAATCTAAAAAAAATTACTCAATGATGAGAGTCTAGAACTAAGTTCCTTCTTAGAATGGGCCCCACAGTTCAAATTTGCAAATTTTTGCATAATTATAGTTTGATCCCTCCATTCTCAACCTCCCTAATATCTTATCTTGTATTGGTTTTCAAATACTTTTTTAAAAGCTTTTAAAATTAATCTAACAAGATTATAAAATCTAACCAAATTACCACGGGTGATGAGATTTTGAAGAGTACAACAACAGGCTAACAAGTAGTGTATTCACAGTTTTGGAAACATTCGGATGCAGGATTGAGCAATTTTTAACAGTTTAATCTAAAGCACATAGTGCTGTTGGTACGTGTTGTTTATTAACAAGAATGAAATTTTTGTCCTAAAGAAAAAAAATACCTTCTAATTTGGGATTGCTTGCAGGTCACGAACATAGATTAAAAAGGTATTTGTTTCAGAAGTGACAAGACTTTAAAGCAAGTAGAAAGTTAGCTGCAGATCTGCAGCGTTATGTTTTCATATATTAGTCCTTGACCATAACGCTACAGATCCCGTAATGCAAAAAAGGTGCAATTTACGGTGCAATATTTTTGCGCACTTTTGGGGAGAATTTCTCCACTTTGTAGCATTGGTCAATAAACCTTTCAAATATATATGTATTTTTTATCAACCTCCCAACCATTTATAGTTGTCTCTACAGGCAATAAACTCGCTTGAAGTGAATTTTCAGCAATCTAACAAATAATTTTCATCAAGCGGGTTCATCACTTGTAGAGAGGACTATAAAGGGTTGGTAGATGGATAAAATATAAAAATAGTTAAATAATGTGCCTAGAATTAGGGAGTGAAAGGTAGTTAATTTACCGATGCTGGAAAGTAGAGAAATTCTCCCCAAAAGTGCGCACAAAATATTGCGCCATTAATTGCACCTTTTTTGCATTACGGGATCTGTAGCGTTATGGTCAAAGACAAATATATAAAACCATAATGCTACAGATCTGCAGCTAGTAGAAAGTACAGTATGCAGAAGATTTATGCATTACTGGAAGAGTTGGCATAAAATTCTACTGAAAAAAATATTTGCAATTAAAGAAGAATAATGCATCTATTTACAGCAGAACACATGGGCAGATACATGTGGCTTCATACAACATTGAAATCAACTCACATTTACCTGTAAAAACTAATGATACACCTGAGTAACCTCATGACCTATATTCAAACCTACTGTGATACTTGTGAAACCAAATTCTATACCCTATTGAGCTATCTAGCAAGCTATTGAAAACTTTACCACTATTTCGTAATTCGCTGTAAATAAACTAACCAAGTGCATAGTTAAGTTGAAAATGACTGCCTCTTCCAAAATTTTGAATTTCATGGCCCCAGGATCAGGGGTTCTAGTGCTAGGGCGGGGCAATATAGATTATGTATTGAAAATGCATAAATTCTCTGAAATTCTTTTCTGCTCCTGGGCATTAAATAAACTAACCAAGTGCATAGCTAAGTTGAAAATGAATGCTTCTTCAAAAATTGTGAATTTTATGGCCCCAGGGTCAGCGGTTTCTAGGGTGGGGCTATATAGATTATATAGTGAAAATGCATAAATTCTTTGAAATTCTTCTTCTCTGTTCATGGGCATTAAATAAACTAACCAAGTGCATAGTTATATTGAATAAGACTGCCTCTTCCGAAATTGTAAATCTCATGGCCCCAGGGTCAGTGGTTCTATTGCTAGGGCGGGGCTATATATATTATATAGTGAAAATGCATATTTTTTTGTTGTTGAATTTCTTCTTTTCTGCTCCTGGGAATTAAATAAACTAACCAAGTGCATAGTTATATTGAATAAGACTGCCTCTTACAAAATTGTGAATTTCATTGCCCCAGGGTCAGGGGTTTTAGTGCTAGGGTGGGGCTATAAAGATTACATAGTGAAAATGAATTATTTCTTTGAAAAAATTCTTCTCTGCTCCTGAGTATTAAATAAACTAACCAAGTACATAGTTATGTTGAATAAGGGTGCCTCTTCCAAACTTGTGAATTTCATGGCCCCTGGATTGGGGGTTCTTGACTTAGGGTCGCGCTCTATTGAATATATAGTGAAAATGCATAAATTCTTTAAAAATCTTCTCTTTTGCACCTGGTTATTAAACCAGTGAACTGCGTACATAGTTATGAGGAGGAATGATGCCTCTTTGAGATTTGTGAACTTCAGGGCCATTGGGTCAGGGCTTATTGCGTTAGGACAGGGCTCTATAATGTTTTATAGTGAAAATGCATGAATTCTTTGAAAATCTTTTCCTTTGCTCCTGGGTATTATTCCAATGATCTTAGTACATATTTATGACTAAGAAAGCTGCCTCTTTCGAAATGGTTAATTTCCGGGCCCCCTGGGACAGAGGTACTTGGGGGGGGGGTTACATAGTTTGAAAATAATTTAATGCTTTGAAATATGCACTTTGGTATTAATCAACAACATGGTGAAATAAAATTTATAAAATTTTCAAAATTTTGAAAGATGTGGGTCAGGGTCAGTGATTCCTGATGTATGGGGTCCACAACTGATAAAGTGGAAATGCATTTTCTCTTTGTCACTCTGATCTACCTCTGGTTATTAAGTAAAAAAAGTAAGCAAGCTAAGTGTATAGTTATGATAAGCAATGGTGCCTCTTTCAAAATTGTAAATTTCATGGCTTCTGGTTTAAAACATGATTCAAATTCAATTGTTGGAAAGTTGTTACATGATTTTAAGGTGACTTATAAGGCCCACGGGCCTCTTGTTTAATGAACTTTTGAGCTTGAAAATTGTTCGTTATCTTCATATATTTCATGCAATATCTTAAATTCTCATAGAAAACAAGTTTTGCATTCTTTTACATTTAAACAAACAGCGTATCAGAGGACAATAAAGTTTTATTAATAACCATTTCCCATAATTTAGTCTTTCTTTTTTTCATTTTTCCAGTGCTGAAATTTGTTAAAACCAACCATTATGAAACAAATCATCGAGAGAAAAACAAACCATTTGTTTTCAGAAATGCTAAGTGCTAATGATAAAAAAAAAGGACACAACCGTCAAATTCCAAATGTCACACATGCCACATGCTTCTAAAATAGACTATCACTATCATTAAAAATTGAAAGAACAGCTGTTTACTAAGTTGACATAAAAATTCAACACAATTGGTTACCCTTCACTGGAGACTGTCAGGCATATCTCGTAACCCTCTATCCTTTTTCACATACAGTTCATACAGTTGTATTTTATTTTCAATAAGAAGTTATTCAATATGATAGCTTTATATTATTTACTTTAAGTTGTTTACTGTCACAAAGGGTAAAGGCATACTCTTCAAGATTTGATATTTTGGGATTAATTACCAGTAAAGAGAATATAACACTTTTAATAATTTATGTTCCTGGAAACATGAACGTTGATTAATAGTAATTAAGGCAATCCATGTGATTCAAAATCTCTGTCATTAAGATTATAACTATTGTGGAAAGACTGTCTTCTTTGTTAACTAAAAACAATAAGCAGTCTAATTTCATTTTTATTTAAAAACATTTTTAAATCATTTTTCTAGAGCTGAAAGAAATAAAATGAACAAATACTGATTATTATCATGTCAGGTATGGAAACTATATAAATCATTTTTTTTTCTTAAAAATTTTTTTTTTTTGCTGGAATATACATGCACTTTAATCAAAATGTTCCTTATAATAAAACATATACTTACCATTCTTCCATTTAATAGGTGAAGTAAAACGAAAAAATACACGTGAGTATTTTACCTGTATAACAGCAAATTAATGTTGAATTAACTGTTATAGTCAATAATTGAGAGGGAAAAACATCAACAGCAATTCTTTTCAGGCATCTCCCCCTGTGATAGGCAGCAGCGGAAACTACCTCCTAATTTTGACTTTTATGCCGATTTTGTGGTTGTACCATCCACCGAAGAGGAAGAAAGGGTTGGTCCGTTTGTCAAACAGATAAAAGAGATTTTGAATGACTGTGCTCCTCGGGATATTGTTGTCACGCATTGCGGTGATGCAAAATTTTACATGGGTGAATATTTAGAGAGAAGTTCAGTAGTTCTGTACTTCTTTACAAAATTATCCAAGGCCAAATATGCGGCTTATACATGCAAAACTGGTTTTCAGGATTTCCTTTACGGTAAACGTTTTATTCCGGTTCTTGGTGAGAAAGAAGTGATTCTACCGCTGAATGCCAAAATAGCAACGCCTTTAGCTTACTTGAAAATTAGCAATGAAGACATCCGTTCTATGTTGTTAAAATTGTATGAAAAGCATAAGCATATTCGAAAGGAAAGACAGAACAAACACAGAGAAAAAGAAATCATGTGGTTAAAAAGGCATGGTGCTCAGACGACAGTTCCAGAGAAAAGTTACCAAGGAATGCATATTACAGCAACTAACGTAATGATAGGTGACAACAACACGATGGTAACCCCTTCTCCAGTCGAGGATAATGATGATGATAAAGAGGACATGCATGACCAAAATCTTCATCTTTCACAAACTAATTCTATGACATCTGTATACTATCAAGAAACGGACGAAAACAGAGGCTTTCGCCCTCGAGACCTACAATTTCCATTGCACAACAATTTCACTGGGGTTGATCATTTCAAAGATAATCAAACTGGCTATGATATTCCATGTAGATATACGGTACCTACCTTTACTGAAAACGAAAACACTCAAGAAAAAGAAGTTTTCAGTGAGGAAACTTTTGTGAAGCAGGTACATCAGAGCTCATCAAATGGCAGTTTGTTCAAGGACCCTCCTACAGCGCCCGTCCTACGCAGGACGCCATTAGAACTTTGTGATTCGCCCTCTAATGATAGGTATGCTAACTATAAGCATAAAAAACCCGCCAATGATGCAAGGAAGGAGTTGGATATTGAGGAAAATAGGGCAGGAAATAGTTTCAAGAAAAGTATTTCAAAACAGATTCCTGACGAGATCATTAGAACTAATAACTTATCAAACAGTACAAGTAGTGTTTCCAATTTTAACTTTCCTCCAAATATACCTTTTGAATGTCACATTGAATCTAACAACAGATTGTTTACATCTAATGGAGGGCATGTTCAAGACAACGTACATTTAAATTTTTGCAGTAGTCCTGCAGCAAGCACGTCTTCTCAACTCTTCGAATCATCGTCCAGCAATCAAGCTCATTCGCCTTCGTCTTTTTCAAATGATCACAGATCTTCCGAAAATACATCCCTCTCTTCGTCGACTACAATGCATAGAGGTTATGAAGTACCCATTCCTATGGCAATTGATCTGTCTTCGTTTCCGCTCTCCAGTTTTAGTGATAGGCATCAAAGCTCCAATGCAATGTCAACTGACCAAAATAAAACTGTCTCTCATGAGCATCTAAGGAAAGATATCTTGTCCTGCATTCCGCGACCATTTTCTGCCGACAGACTGTGTGGATACATCGAAGGGGATAAAGATGAAATTGTAAATGATCTGAAAAAGAAATAGGGCCTAGTAGTATTTACTTTTGAATATAAATAATTATTATAATATTGATATTTGCAGTGATATGGAAGGAATGGGTGTATGCGTTAGAGCTTTAAATTTAAGCATTATAAGTACATCCCTTATTTGATTTCAGAGATAGATATATTTTTGTTTTACAAATTTTAACAATACTTCAGTTATTTCAAAATTCTTATTCAGATTAGATATGAATCCTTTTTAAACCACAACGGTTGTATGATTAACAGTTGGTTATTTAAAAACAATCAATCACTGTTTCTTTTAAATATTTTTTTGAGAAGCTATGCCGTTATATTTAAATTCCACAGTTGTTTTCCAGGCATTACTACTGTACAAAAATAAATTCCTAATTTATCAATGCAATAAAAGTATGATGTCGAAACAATTTAGCAATTGTGCATATTGATAAACAGAATATGTTTTTAAAAACTTAACTTAAATTTTAACTTATTAGGTTACCTGAGTAAACTCAGGTGACCTATTGCTATCTGTTTTCGTCCGTCGACGTACGTCGGTTGTAAACTTTTGAACATTTTTAGCTTCTTCTCTGGAACGACTGAACCAATTTCAACCAATTTTGGTATACAGCATCTATGGGTAAAGGGGGACAAAAATTATGAATTTCATGGTCCCTGTCCCCCTGAAGCCTGAGGGATGGGGCCAAAATCACCAAATTTAATGCAATCTTTAAAAAATCTTCTTCTTTACTCCTGGACATCATGCAGTCAAACCGTTGGCATGATTTTAATTATCCTTGAGTCCTCTACCAAAATTGTGAAATTCATGGCCCCTGCATCAGGGATTCTGGTCTTATGGTGGAGCTATATTGATCATATTGTATAAGTGCATTATTTCTTTGAAAATCTTCTCCTCTGCCCCTGGGTATTAAACAAACTAACCAAGTACATAGTTATGATGACCAAGAGTGCCTCATCAAAATTGTGAATTTCATGGCCCTGGGTCAGGGGTTCTGGAGTTAGAGCGGGCTCTATTGATTATACATTGAAAATACATCAATTCTTTGAAAATCTTGTCTTTTGCTCCTGGGTATCAAATTAATTAAGTACTAGTTATGATGACCAAGAGTGTCTCTTCAAAAATTGTGAATTTAATGGTCATTGGGTCAGGGTTCTGGTGTTAGGTGGGGGTGGGGGTGGGGGTTAGGGATGGGGGGCTGTAATGATTATATATTGAAATTGCATAAATTCTTCAAAAATCTTCCCCTCTGCTCCTGGGTGTTAAATAAACTAACTTTATAGAATATAGCTATAATAAGCAAGAGTGCCTCAACCAAATTTGTGAATTTCATGGCCCCTGGGTCAGAGGTTTTGGTGTAAGGGGGTTTGGCTCTTTTGATTATACAGTGAAAATACATTTATTCTCTCCTGGGTATTAGACAAACTAAGTAAGTATATAGTTATGATGAGCAGAAGTGCTTCTTCCAAAATTATGAATTTTGTGCCTCTAGGTTGGGGGTTGTGGTGTAAGGGCGTGGCTCTATTGATTATTTAGTGAAAATACATTGATTCTTTAAAATCGTCTTCTCTGCTAATGGGTATTAAACCAATGAACTATGTACATAGTTATGATGACGAAGGATGCCTTTTCCAACATTTTATGGCCCCTGGGTCAGGGATTCTGGTGTTAGGGTGGGGCTCTAATGATTATATAGTGAAAATGCATGAAATCTTTGAAAATCTTTTCCATGGCTCCTAGGTATTATTCCAGTGATCTTAATATATATATTTATGATGAAGAAAGGTGCATCTAGCAAAATAATCAATTTCATGCCCCCTGGGTGAGGGGTATCGGGGGGGGGGGGGTACATAGTCTGAAAATAAATTAATGCTTTGAAATTTGCTCTTTGGTATTAATCAAATATTTGTGATGAATATTCTATAATTTTGAAATATTTAGCCCCAGTGTCAGTGGTTCCTGTGGGGTAGGATGCACAACTGGTTATAAAGTTGAAATGCATTTTCTCTTTGTTACTCTGATCTACCTTTGGGTATTAATTAACTAGAGTAAGCATGCTAAGTATATGATTATGATAAGCGATGTTGCAATGGTGCCTCTTTCAAAACTGTGAATTCCATGGCCTCTTGTTTAAAACACGAACAAAATTCAATTAATTGTTGGCAAGTTGTTACTTGATACTCAGGTGACCTATAAGGCCCGTGGGCCTCTTGTTAAAACTAACTGGTACATGTACAATTATCAAATGGCAAAAAAAAATGAAAATATTAGTCAAGAAATTTAAAATATATTAACAATAAAGGTTCTTTTTTTATTTAAACGTTTTCTTTCTCTATTGTTAGTTCTGCAGGTTCCCTATAATCATCTGTATGTCTGTCTGTTCTTACTTGCCTGAAGTATTTAGTTTTGTTGATAAGTCACATGCGCTTAAATCCTCTTATGTGTAACTGCTTTTCTACTTCTTAGTCCCGGTGGACCCTTCATCACTGATGATGTTAACATAGTTGAGAATTAAGGCGTTGAAGGCATCATCGTAAAATTGGCGTCAAACTTTCTATTATGAATTCTGTAGATGGTTATGCCCAAAACCGAAACAATTATATATATAAAAAAGAAGAAGAGCTAAACACTTTATAAAAATGAAAATGATACATTTTAAAATTTTATAAAATAATAATATTAAAAAAAATTAAGTATTTAAATTTAGACATATCTTAAAGAATTGTATTAGAAAAGGAAATATTAAAGCAAACCATCTATTATTCCGGTCTAACTAAAAGATAGATATTTGAAAAGTTAGAGAGAGATTACAAGAACGATATGTTGTGCTTCCAGAAGACGAGGTTTGGAACAAGCATGTCTTTGCCCGTTGTTTTTACTTTTTTGGAAGTTGGATTAAATTTTACGTTTGGAAATCCCACAGATACTCACAATTTTCTTTCCAAGGATGATATTCTCCAACATCACATTTCAGTGTGTAATACTTTGTACTTTTACAATACCAGTCAACAAAGCTGAGTTGGAACTTTCCTTCCAATACAAGGTTCCTAAGCGTCATTAAAATCTCTGCAAACAAAGACTCGTCGTCGGATCCAGCAAATGTTCCAACAAGCCTCAAAACGGGCAGACTTTACTCCTTAAAAAAATATATAATTATGAAATGAAAAACTTCAGACAATTTAATGTCATATTGTGCTTCCGCACATTCAAGAAGTAATATAAATCAGATGTGAATCCTCAATCAAAAAATTCCAAAAAACTTTCAGAAAAATTTATATTTTTAAAAGTCTCTCTCATCAACTTTTTGTACAAATTGCATTCAACCATCGCTTACGATAAAACAAAACAAAAAAAAAAAAACAGGCTTTTTGAGATTATAAAAAAGGAACACAAAATACTCTAAAGTTGGTCATGTTCCTCATTGACACCATTTATATTGTCTACGGAGATAAAGAGTTTTGAAAATATTGGTAATCCGAGGGTCATTAATTTTGCTCCTTTATAAGCATATCTGTTTTTATATTCCCACGAAGCAGAATTTATTCAGAAACGCGGCTTTCGACTCAAAATTCAGAAAAATCGACGTTTTAATTTATCAATTAACATAAATTGTTTAATTTCATTCATATTTCGACACGATATATCCCAGTGAACTTGAAATAAAAGACAACACAGAGTCTGTCACATTGCTTTTATAGTTGGATGCCTCACTGATTACAGACGATTAGACCCCATTAACAACTAAATTGTTTGTCAAACGAGATTACTTTGGCTTTTTCATCGACAACTTTCCTTTTTTACGTGGTATTATTCCAGAATCACCTTCTAAGTATGATGTTTATGTCTCTCAACTTGTTTGCTACTCAACGGCATGTCCTTATTGACTATTAAACGTAATGAGGAAACAAGGATATGAATGGTTCCATTTGAGGTCATCATCGATCGTTTCATATCTATAAAACGATCGTTTCATAGATAACTTAATGGACCCTTAGAGGGCAAACAAATTATAAAATCACTCTAGATGGCCTGGTGTATTCATTTACAATTCTTGAACAGATACCGCTGCAGCGAGAGAGGGTTTTCACACAGTTTCTGTAAAAACGATCGTTTCATAGATAACTTACATGTAAATGACCCTTAGAGGGCAAACAAATTATCAAATCACTATAGATGGCCTGGTGTATTCATTTTTAAAATTCTTGAACTTGCTGCAGCGAGAGAGGGTTTTGAATCTTCTTTTAGAATGTGTTTGTGTGTGTAATATAAATTTATAATTTCCTATGGGTGTAGATTTAGTTATTTCAACTTTATACTTTATGAATTCGCGCTTAATTTTAAAATACATGAGTCAAAAACACCCATATTACGACTCTTCTTTTTGTTACCAGTTTTTTCTTCAAATAGTATCGGAGCTTTTCTCCTTACAACATTACAGGGATATGGGGTCATTTTAAATTCCCCGGGAATTTGTAAGATTATTTTTATCTTCATATTAGAGGGAACGGAAACATGGAGCTTCTATTTTTAGATTAGGAAATCCAGTATGCAATTAAACATTTGAAAAAGGAATTTTTCAGTCTGTTTTGGGATGGGAAAACAAATGTTCCAAGGAAATGAGTGAATCAATGTGTTGTTATTTTCAGTAAGTATAAAATTTCGTATTTGATTCTCAGAACCACCTCAATTATATACACATCATCAGAGAAGCTCGCTATAGATAAACCCTAAAGGTGATTTCAAATAATCTTCAAATATGTCGAATGAATTTGATTGAGTATATTTAATATGTTTTATTACATGGACATCTAGTTCACACAATTTAATAAAATCCTAGTGAAAACTGATATGCTCTGATATCCCTACTTTCGTTTTGAGCACATGACCATAAATCAGCAGTCGCGAATCAATGACTTTTTTTTGGGGGGGGGGGGGGGGTGTTTTACATTCCTATTAAAAAAATCCAACCCAGCAATTTCTTGACAAACCAAAAAGTAAAAAAACGAATTACAAAGGGGTGGTGGTAGCAGTACACCCCCCCCTTTTCGATCTGCCCATGTATCTGTATAATTTTGAAAGTGATTTTGAGAGGTTGTTTAACTATAAACTCATTAAAGCTTTTAAAAGAGAGTTTTAAAAGTAACCTAAGTCTCATTTACCATAATTCTTAAAGCACAATACCCCCCCCCCCAATTTTAATTATTCAAAAATTTTACTCTTGTCAGCTTACCAATCCTCCCCCCTCCGACAGAAAAAATGTCTACAACTAAAATTTCTTTTATACATCCGGTTTTGGGGGCAAGTTTTATTACAACTAAGCAATTATCAATATCGTATTCAGACTACTTTCATTTTGTTTTTTATTTTTAGTGTTTTTCTTGTGCTCACCCCTCCATTCTACCTTATCCCACCTATTATGTTTTGGAGGTCCATGTTTGCTCCGCTCCTATTATATTGTATTAAATGGAATTTTGAGCTCGAATACTGTTCGTTATCTCCATATATTTCATTGATATTTCTATGCCCCGTATTCGAAGATTCAGGTGGTATCTAGATTTTACCCTGTCCGTCTGCTTGTCTGTCTGTTTGTTTGTACGCAAAAACTTCAATCTTGCCAACAACTATTGATTCGTTGAAGCTATAGCTTTCATTATTCATATGTATTTCTTGTAATGAGACCTTTCTTTGTGTTTCAACTTATTTGATCTTTTTACTTGACCTTGGAGTGTGACCTACTTTTACCCCCAAACATGCCAAACCTTTACACCAGCCATTAAGTTTGTACATTTTGAGCTAAGGCTTTCATACTTCACACGTGTATTCATTGTAACAAGTCCTTTTCATGGGGGGGGGAGATATTTTTGACCTTTTGGCCTTGCCGTAGAGTTCGACTCACTTTTAGAAAAAAAAATTTAACCTTGGTCATAGTTTTTAAACAACACATACTAGGAACTTCACATTCACAGATGTATGTCTTATAACAAAATCTGTCTTTGGATACTAAGGTTTTGACCTGGACATGGAGAGCGTACTTTGACTTACTTTTGGAAAACTTGAACCATGGCCGTAACTTTCGAGCAGTTTGTGTTTGAGCTTTAATATTTCTTATGACAATGTCCCCATCAGCACCATTAATTTTGTCCCTTGACCTTGAACTTGAAATTTGACTTACTTAAAAAAAAACTTAATCCCAGGGCATAACTCCTGAATGGTAATTGCTAGGGCTTTCATATTTCACAGATGTATTCATTGAGACACGTATCTCTTTTGGTAACAACATGGATATTGACTTATACTTGAGAAACTGGAGCCTTCGCCATAAACTGCCTTATGGGATCATCATGATAAGAGTTTCACAAACACACACTTATACTGGTTGTTCTTCTTAGAGTGCGAATATATTCTAACTGCAAGCAATGGCACAACGAAATGTAGGGTAATATGAAATGACAAAAGCCGAAAAGAAATTTTATAGAGCACATACTGTTATGCCATATCAGTTCTTTAGGACTTAAGTACTTTTTGTAATAATCTGTTATACAGCAAATTAACTTGAAAGTTTATGTTTTCATTAAATTGCCACCCACTTTTGCGAAAGCTCAAAGAAAGGTTTTGTCTCAAGGATCACAGCAGTAATATATCTATGCTTTCGAACCAATTGTAAAAAGACAGTATCAATGAAAGACAGTTATGTCCATCCTGTTACGAAATTTAATTGTAAAGTGTTATTAAAATATATATCACTTCATTTTTTGTTTATTAAAGGTATTCTATGCTGTTGCAAAACTTAAAATTTTTCATAATTTTAAGAAAAACAAATGATAAAACTTACATAGGTATATAAATACCAGGATTAAGGTCATAACTTGAATAAAAAGTTCTAAAGTATATAGTTCACAGCAAAAGTCATGTCTATGTCTCCATAAGTCATCTGCTTGGAAAAGGCGCCCACGATCCATTGAATCACACACAGCTTTTTTTTTTTGGACTGCTCCTATTGAAGGTGAAGTCTGTTGTGTCTGAAAGATAAAATTCTTACGGCAGATTATTGAATTTAAGGACATTTTAAAATTATATCTATTACATATATCTATATATATATATTCTATCAAATCAAAGTACTGAGGGATCATATAAGAGATGACTTAGGTCACGTGATTCCATTCAACCAATCAGTGCTTAGTGTAACGCGATTCCAAACAAGACACGTTATATTTTCGACAAGGATTTTCAGTCAAATTTGGATTATTTATAGTGTTTATCGAACTGATAATGCTGTATTTTCAGCTATAGCAATACGAAGTTTTTGTTTAATTTGACACTTCGTGTCATTCACCTTCGTTTGCTTGTGTTTTGGGTCAAAATCTTTGACCCTTAACGAGTGCATTGTTTACAAACAATGGCGAACTTGGCCAATGAACCTAATCGTTTGAATAGCGATGCTGTCTTCGTATATTATTACTTTATTGGGAAGGATGGGAGGGGAAAATTTTGTTGTGCAGGTTACCGTGATTTTTTCAAACGGAAACGGAAGTTGTGTGATATTAGATAGGTCGTACCAAGGAATGTTGCAACCAAATTAACTTGTACTTAGTATAAGCATACAATTAAACCACAACAGACTTTTCGTCAATTAAATGAGATTATTTAATATGTTAATAAAATAATCTGTCTTCATTGTCTCGAATTTGCCAGATTTGACAAAATCATGTTTTTATTCTACATTTCTTTCTCTTTTCTTAACCAATAAAGTTAGAAAAGTCAATTTTTATTTAAATTGTAGATTTCATTGTCCATCCTGTTACTGTTTTGTCCTTCCTGTTTCCCGAGTCCTTACTGTTACCAGTATATTTTCCTAGTTTAAATTGCTTTGGCAGAGCACCTGTTTAAATAACTTTCTGTAATTTATTCTAATCACAAACATAATGTACAAGAATGTTTTTTTTTTCCAATCATAGTATATAAACATTCCGCAATAAGGATTTTCATGAAGAGAAACCTGTAGATTTTGCTTCTGCTTGGTATATGGTAGTTTGACATGCTTTTAAACGCTCATATATTGTCAAACATCTTGGCATTCAATGATATTTTTTTCATTTTTTAACAATATACGAGGGTTGTCCGTAAAATTCGTGGACCAGCTAAAAATCTAATAAAAGTTGTGTCATTGATATTTAATATTGGCATATTTCTAATCCTTTACTAAATGTGAATTGAAAAATGTAAAATTTTATTCAATTCCAAATATTTAATTACAATTATGGCTTCATAATTAGACTTGGAATGGAGACCCGTAGCACTGCAAAATTTTAATTAAAGAAATTATTTATCTCTTTATTAATTTCATTTGTATTTTATAAAATTTTGGGGAAATCTGGAAGAATTTTACATTATGAGGTTGAGGTCCAGTCAAACCTGCAAAATTGTACGTTAAAAGTTTCAAAATGGCTGAGCAATCGAAGTTAAAACATATTAAAACAGGATCGGAATTGTTCAAAAAAGAGACGTTTACGGAATAGATGAGCAGTGAGCAGTGCTTGATAAAATCCTGCGTATAGACATCGGAAAAACACCTACAGATACCAGTACATTCTGTAAAAAAAAATCGGGGAAACATAGTAAAAGAAGTAGTTCACTAGTGTCTTTAAGTGGCATATAATATTTTCGGACTGAATGAACAGTTTACAAGATGAGACACGTGAAGGAAAACCATCATTCTTAGATTGCAGTGCTGTAAAAAATAAATTTCATAGTGTAAACATGACTTTGCCGTATTTCCGTAAATAAAATCGTCTTTACACGGACAGAGGTTGGTTGATTGCAGAATATGAGACAGGCATTGTTAAATATTATTTTACGAATGAAACCTTAAAATTTTGTGCACATTTTTTGACTGGTCAAAACGACATAATAAATGTATTGAGTTAAGCGGTGACTATGTTAAGAAAAAAAAAAACATGTGCTCGTATTTAGCTTTTGACGTTGGGTAACGTCAAGAATTTTCGTTTTAGTGTTCCGGGTATGAGTGTGTGTCTTTTTTCTGTCTGATAAAAGTATAACTATTTGTGCTTTGTTTTTGTTGAAAACTAGCATATTTATAAAATGAAACATGAATTAAATGAAAGCAATAGTTTTAGATATTTTGTCAATGTTTGACAGTAATTATCAATATTTTCCACGAACTTGACGGACAACCCTCGTACAAAAGATTATTAGATGAAAATTTTGAAAGAGTTTCACAGCTCTTTTTTACGAAAGTAACAGGAAGGACATTAAAGTTTAAATGTCAATATGTTTTAAAAGAAATATTTTCTTTTCTGCAATGCAGTGAATTTTAGTAGTTTATTACTGTATTATTCAAATAAAGTTGAAAAAAACATAGTAAAACCACTTTCATTTTTCAAAAATATGTCATTGAAAAAATGAACTTTTTTTTTGATTTTTTGAAAATAACTGCAATGGGAATACTTCCTTTTTCAGCTACCGAACATAATAATGTAAAACATCACAACTGAGAAACATGTCAACCGGGGGAGCAAGGGCAAAAGCACAGGGTAGGTAGAATTTGATATAACTATATCCTTATAGGAACTCATTTGATTAAATCTAAATAAAGTTGCAAAATCTATTTACAAGAAAAAGAAAACTTTTTTACCTCTACTTGATTTATGTATTTTTAAAATTCAACTATTTAAGGTTACTTCCTGCCAATATAATTAAATTATTTTTTAATAATTGGAATAATTTGATTCTACACTACCTAACAATACATTGCAGCTAAATTTGTCCGATTGCATCCTTCCTGTTACGTACAAAATATGTAAAAGTTAGACAACACGTTTCTTGAATATCTGTTTTGTATTTCGTATTTTGTTTCTGTAATTATCAATACAGCGTTTTTTAAAACTGTTTTCGAAATTCTCAAAAAATATACCGGTACAACAGATTGTGATATTGAAAATTTAAGAGATTTTCCAATAGCTGACCCTAAGATTTTCCCCTGTGTATTTATACTGAAATGAATGATGATAATTTAAAGGTACATGGACAAAGTTTTGAAGTTAATATTTTCTCAAATTTTTTGTATAATATTACGATTTATATATCGCAAAAGTATTTCATACTAAAAATAATAAATAGTTTTTTCATCTCAAATTTATTTAAGCTTCGTATTTCTGGACGAGTTTGTTTTACACATCCTTGCACTTTTACAAATTATAATTTTTAATACTTAAGAAAAATGGCAATTTTGTTGTGTATTAATGAAAAATATTAAAAACTATGTTACAGAAAATTCAGAGAAGAAATGTTCGAAAGTTAAACCCCCCTCACTAGTAACGTCTATGGCAGGCCAAATTCACAAAAATGAGATAATCATAGTTTCACAATCGATAAACTAGGTTTATCGGTTGTAAACTATAGTTTACAAACCGTTAACTATAGTTAACAACGTTAATCTATATTTCACATCTGTAGACTATAGTTAACGCGATAATCTATGTTTCACAACCGTAAACTATACTTAACACCGAA